>NC_079212.1:146270912-146278412 GCF_029633865.1 Lampris incognitus | reverse complement strand
CTTAACCATCAGAACTACATGCCTAACCTTAACCCTTACCCTAACGTTAACCGTCAGAACTACATGCCTAACCTTAACCCTTACCCTAACCTTAACCCTTACCTTAACCTTAACCATCAGAACTACATGCCTAACCTTAACACTCACCCTAATATTAACCATCAGAACTACATGCCTAACCTTAACCCTTACCCTAACCTTAACCATCAGAACTACATGCCCAACCTTAACCCTTACCCTAACCTTAACCATCAGAACTATATGCCTAACCTTAACCCTAACCTTAACCATTAGAACTACATGCCTAACCTTAACCCTTACCCTAACCTTAACCATCAGAACTACATTCCTAACCCTATCCCTTACCCTAACCTTAACCCTAACCCTAACCTTAACCATCAGAACTACATGCCTAACCTTAACCCTTACCCTAACCTTAACCATCAGAACTACATGCCTAACCTTAACCCTTACCCTAACCTTAACCATTAGAACTACATGCCTAACCTTAACCCTTACCCTAACCTTAACCATCAGAATTACATGCCTAACCTTAACCATCAGAACTACATGCCTAACCTTAACCCTTACCCTAACCTTAACCATCAGAACTACATGCCTAACCTTAACCCTTACCCTAACCTTAACCATCAGAACTATATGCCTAACCTTAACCCTTACCCTAACCTTAACCATCAGAACTACATGCCTAACCTTAACCCTTACCCTAACCTTAACCATCAGAACTACATGCCTAACCTTAACCCTTACCCTAACCTTAACCATTAGAACTACATGCCTAACCTTAACCCTTACCCTAACCTTAACCATCAGAATTACATGCCTAACCTTAACCATCAGAACTACATGCCTAACCTTAACCCTTACCCTAACCTTAACCATCAGAACTATATGCCTAACCTTAACCCTTACCCTAACCTTAACCATCAGAACTACATGCCCAACCTTAACCCTTACCCTAAGCTTAGCCCTTACCCTAATTCTAATTCTAACCTTAACCCTAAACCCAAGTCCTAACCCTACAATAGAACCTTAAAGAAGTGAGGACCGGACAAAATGTCTTCACTTTTCACACACACACACACACACACACACACACACACACACACACACACACACACACACACACACACACACACACACACACACACACACTGTATATGTCACACTGCCTTCAGTGAAACAGAAATGTCCTTGTGTCATCCGGGGGACTCCTGGTGTGTCAGTGGTTGTGGGAACTGGAGGAGCGGGTCTCCCGTGTGGTCGTGTGGTCGGGCCCCGGGGAGCCGGCGTGGGCGTCGAATTCACCAGAGTGAGCCGAGACTCGCCGATCCCTGTTTGTCTTGGTGCAGATCCAAACCTGCTGCAGCATGATGATGATGAGGGGGAGGAGAGGAGAGGAGAGGGGGAGGTGGCACACAGCCACCATCTTGCTATATTAAGTTAAGTTTCCTTTATTAATCCCCTTGAGGAGATTCAGTGACTGCAAATTAACCCATCCTAGCTGTGATCTGTATAGCTAGGAGCAGTGGGCTGCTGCCTTTATGCTGCGCCCGAGGACCAACTCCAGTTCTTTTCCCACTGCCTTGCTCGGGGGCACAGACAGGATTATAAACCCTAACATGTTTCATTTGATGGTGGGGGAAACCGGAGCACCCGGAGAAAACCCACCGCAGACACGGGGAGAATATGCAAACTCCACACAGAGGACGACCTGGGATGACCCCCAAGGTTGGACAGCCCCGGGGTTCCAACCCAGGACCTTCTTGCTGTGAGGCGACAGTGCTGACCACTGGGCCACCGTGCCACAGGGACCCCGTCTGCATGTTTTCCTGGTAATGTGTTTTCACATTACTGCTGCAGATGGATCATATTACTGATGGCGTCTTCAGACCGACGGCGTGTGGACGTCCAGCAGAATCTCACACACCTGAAAAATCTTCCTGTAGGATGACACCATGCACACATGTTAGCAGGAAATATCCCAACAATCTCTGGTAATGTTGGTACTTTTCAGAGGTAAAGTTCATTATTCTTAGTCGTTTTTCTTCTTTAAAACTGTGATAATCATCAAAGACACGCGTGCATCCCTGACCAAGGCTATGACGGAGAATTGCAGGTGGAGAAGTGGAGGTGGAGAAGTGGAGGTGATCAGCGGGCGCTGCTCCCTGTCTCCAGTGTGTACAGAGGACAGGGTGAGGACAGGTTCAATGCAGAGGAGCAATTTCACTGTATTGTAGCGAATTCAGGGGGCAGCGAACCCGCATTGCGCTAACCAGTCAACTAAAGGGTCCGACCCCTTAAGCAAGGGCTAGCGAGACTGGTCATCCGTGGTCGTTACACTACCCCCCCCCCTTCGGGAAGCGCGTCCCCACGCTTCAGCATACCAGCTCCCTCACGCCTCTGGAGCACGCGCTTCCGATGGCCTCACGGTCTCACCATCCCACTTCTGACACCAATGTCGACTAAAGGTCCGACCCATTAGCCGACGGGCTAGCGAGTCTAGTCATCCGTGGTCGTTACAGCATGTACGTGCAGTGAGAATGAAGTATCTTCTTCTTTCTTCTTATGACCTCGTGTCGTCATACCGACCATCTCAGCAACACCAGCTCCTGGGCACTGCAGCCTTCCTTGGCTGCCAATAAACACAGTAATGGTAAATGCTGAAAAAAGATATTTCACGTCTTCCAATCCATAAACTGGGGACAGAAAAGCCTAATTTCACTTTATGTCCCTTTTATTGTTTTATTCAGCGTGATTCCTTTTCTGTTTCAGGACGAATATGAGTTCATCAGCTGTCTGTATCAGATCTGTTCTGTACTAGATCTGTTCTGTGTCAGATCTGTTCTGTACTAGATCTGTTCTGTATCAGATCTGGTCTGTACCAGATCTGGTCTGTATCAGATCTGTTCTTTTCCTAGATCTGTTCTGTACTAGATCTGTTCTGCATCAGATCTGTTCTGTATCAGATCTGTTCTGTACTAGATCTGTTCTGCATCAGATCTGTTCTGTACCAGATCTGTTCTGTATCAGATCTGTTCTGTTCTAGATCTGTTCTGTACTAGATCTGTTCTGCATCAGATCTGTTCTGTACCAGATCTGTTCTGTATCAGATCTGTTCTGTATCAGGTCTGTTCTGTACTAGATCTGTTCTGTATCAGATCTGTTCTGTACCAGATCTGTTCTGTATCAGATCTGTTCTGTACTAGATCTGTTCTGTACCAGATCTGTTCTGTATCAGATCTGTTCTGTACCAGATCTGTTCTGTATCAGATCTGTTCTGTACTAGATCTGTTCTGTATCAGATCTGTTCTGTATCAGATCTGTTCTGTTCTAGATCTGTTCTGTATCAGATCTGTTCTGTACTAGATCTGTTCTGTATCAGATGTGTTCTGTATCAGATCTGTTCTGTATCAGATCTGTTCTGTACTATATCTGTTCTGTATCAGATCTGTTCTGTTCTAGATCTGTTCTGTATCAGATCTGTTCTTTTCTAGATCTGTTCTGTATCAGATCTGTTCTGTACTATATCTGTTCTGTCTCGTGTATCCACCGAGAGTCGACTCAATAAACACAGAAAGTGTTCCTCCTCCTCTCTAGCCGGGACTGAAAACCCTCGAGATTTTTAAGTCTTCATCATTTTCTCTGTGTACAGGCATGTGTGTGTGTGTGTGTGTGTGTGTAATTAATAAAAGTGTGCCAACCATCTCGTCCCTCCCTTTAATCTTCTAAAATCAGAGATGCTCCTAGAGACTCATGGGTGGATGTGTGTGTGGGCCTTGTTCATCAGTTCTCACGGCCTCGGAGAGGTCGAAGGTCAACCTTGTGATTACATTCAACAGGAAACAAAATGGGAAGATATCGGTAGTTGAACTTCTTCAAACTCAGCCATCGTGGCTTTAGTGTCGGTGTAATCTGGATCTGTACTGGTCTTCTCAGCATCTCCTTCAGTTTTCCTGCTCTGGAATTTGTGTCATTCGTGACGCATTAACCATCTAACATGAGTCTTAAACTTACGTCTGTCTCAACAGGAAGGTGTCACTGAGCGTCAGGTCTGCACATTTACGTGGACGTGGACTCTGTGCGATGCTCCCGTTCACACCGCACGAGCCGTATGACGCACGCTCCCATCGGGAAAACACTGAGTATGACGAAATACGAAGACACGAGTCCGAGTGTGTCTGAGAAGTTGAAATGTTGTGCAAAGGAGGAAGACTGTGAAGACTTACCGTTTGGCTGAACACCATGTTCCAAATACTGTGGCGACCACTCGCTAGCCCGTCGGCTAAAGGGTCCGACCCTTTAGTTGACTAGTTGGCACGATCGGCCGTGGTGCGGACGGTCCGGGTTCGCGTCCCGGCTGCACCTGAATTCGCCACATTGGTGTCAGAAGTGGGATCGTGAGAGCGTGAGGCCATCGGAAGCGCGTGCGCCCAGAGGCGTGAGGGCAGTCGTGGAGGAGGGGGGTAGTGTAACAACCACGGAAGACTAGACTCGCTAGCGGGCTCGGAGCCTCTTGTTGACTGGTCAGCGCAGTCGCCCGGCGACCCGGGTTCCCATCCCGGCTGTGACGGTTCCCGGACTGCCCCCCGAATTCGCTATGTCTCCCGCGTCCCGGCCGCGGCCCGAATTCGCTCGGGGGAGGGGGAGGGGCAACCACAGGAACTGCCGCGGCCGGGACGCGTATCGGACCGGAACCCGTATCGCCCGCACCGCAGGAGGCATCGCTAACCGCTAGACTAAAGGGTCCGACCCGCCAGCCAGCGGCCAGCGTGTCTCCTTATCCATGCACGTTACAATACATTAAACAGCGGTGTCACCTCCTCCTCCTCCTGTTGAACTCAGGAGAAAAGGCAGTGCGCTTCACTTATGAACAAACATATATATCAAGAAAACAAGTAAAAGCACAGTAGCCATGTAAACACAAAAATACAACTAACAGACAGAAAGGTTAAACAAATAGATGCGTATATATTGTGGCGAATTCTACTAGAGTGTTTCTGCTCCGGGGTTCATTCGCATATTACCCACAATGCAACGGAGGTGTCGATGTTTTGGTTATGTTGTGGGATATGGAACATGTTAAAAACGGACACATGTGTTACAGATGGCGGTGATGTGGTGGAAGGTAATGGGGTCGTTATGAGAGAAGCTAGATTACATAACATGCTACTTCCCACCATGAGGGTAAAGAGTAGGCAGGTAGATGGGGTCGCTTCGGTGGCCGAGAAAAGGAGGAGCTGAGACCCATACAAACTTGTGTCTGTTTGACTTGTGGTCATTAAAGGCTTTCTTGTTAACCCTGAAAGGGTGTCTAAGAAGTCCATTATCTAACTACGTCACAATATTCATTAGAAGTACCGGATGGATGCATCTCCCAGTGAAACGCATGGACCGGTTGGGCTTTTCTGTCCTGCTCTCTGCGTTGACAGGTTTCTTCGCCCTCCGGCCGCTGAAGGACCGTGTAGAACCTGATAATGTAATAAATCCCCGATAATGTAATAACCCTGATAATGTAATAAATCCCCCCCCCATAATGTAATAACCCTGATAATGTAAGAAATCCCCCCGATAATGTAATAACCCTGATAATGTAATAAATCCCCCCGATAATGTAATAATCCTGCAAATGTAATAAATCCCCGATACTGTAATAACCCCGATAATGTAATAAATCCCCGATAATGTAATAACCCTGCTAATGTAATAAATCCCGATAATGTAATAACCCTGATAATGTAATAAATCCCCGATAATGTAATAACCCTGATAATGTAATAAATCCCCGATAATGTAATAACCCCGATAACGTCATAAATCCCCGATAGTGTAATAACCCTGATAATGTAATAAATCCCCGATAATGTAATAACCCTGATAATGTAATAAAAATGCACTTGAGGCCATTGAAAATGCAATAAAACCTGATAACGTAATAACGTCCTGATAATGTAATAAAATGATCCAACTGAGAAAAAACGTGTGTGGAAGTAGCTTGGAGGTAGCTTTGAGGAAGAGTAGAGCATTCATGCACGTCCAACTTTGACCTGTCGGTGGCGCTAGGCCTCTCGAGCTTGCGTTGCTTAAACAGTAATCCCCACTTGAATCCATTTATGGGTGGTCTGCTGTTAAATTATTACAATATTGGGGAATTATGACATTATCAGGACCAGGGAAATGAAGGCTAACCTGATCATGTAATAACGTCCCGTTAATGTAACACATTATTACATTATTGGTAAAAAGTTTATTACATTATTGGGAAATGCACTTTATTACATTATCAGGAAGTTATTACATTATCAGGTTTTATTGCATTTTCAATGGACTCAAGAGCAGATTTTTATTACACTATCGGGGTTATTACATTATCGGGAATTTATTACATTATCAGGTTTTACAGACCGTCACGCTGTGGTTTGGTTTCTGAACTGTTCAACAAGTCATTTAAAGACACACAGGACAACGGTGCGTTCGCCAGTTGGTGAACGGAAGAACGATGGGAGCATTTGAAAAAGAAAACAAAACAAAATGTTTTATTGCCAAGACGTTTCTTGAAATTAACACGTGTATTAATTGGCAAAATGTTTCATTCCTCAATGTACTGTAGTAAAATAAACCGAACTTGGGTGAAAAAAAAGTATGCAACTGGCAAAGAACGTAGAAAACTGAAATAATTTCCATGTATTTTCCAATTCAAACCAATGGGGGAAAAAAGACGGTTTGTACATAAATAAAGAAATCACATGTATTCTGCCTCAGCATCCCGTCTGTGGTCTGGCTCAGGCCAGAGGTTCTCATCAACATCACAGGCCATGCTAGCCCTCGTCAGACAGCGGGGGGAAAACCCTCGCATGCCTTATCCACCCCTGGCAAGCCTGAACTGTAGTATCTAAACAAGCCTCCTCCATGGCTCGGAGAAGGTGGACACGGATGTAGAGGTCTCGCTCATAGGCCCTCCACCGCCGTGCCAAGACAAACTCCTCTTGGCTTTAGGAAGGTAGAAGGACGTTGGGGGATCTTGGGTTGTTTGTGGAAACGGACATTGTCCCAGATGACAACGTAGCATGACTGCTCTGGTTGTGCTGGCTCCCTCTAGTCTAGACGGTATATATGGTCTCACAGACCATCGAGGAAAACCAGCAGACGCATGGTGTTGCATGGAGCAAAGGCGGCATGGTGGTGGAGGAGCCCACGGCCACATTCCCTCCTCGCTAGCCAGGGACATTCACAATGGCCCGGTGGCCAATTATGTTCCTCCCCCTTCTCCTTCTAGTAAGATTAGATCCTGCTTTATCACCAACGATGAGCTCACGGGGAGGGTTTCTGGCATCAGTATCACAGATTCTCTACAAAAGAGATGAAACTCAGTACAGTAAAGACTACTCTGAGACACAGAACAAAAGCTAGGCCACCTGAAAGCCTGTACTACAGTCCATACTGCTGTAATACATGACAGTGCTCAAATACTTGATATAG
>NC_079212.1:146258412-146265912 GCF_029633865.1 Lampris incognitus | reverse complement strand
TCTACTACTTAATACTAATACATGTACTGCTGTAGTACTGCAGTACTACAGCAGTACATGTGGCAGAACATGAGGTAGTACAGTATTAGTATTTAGTAGTAGAGTATGTAATCAGATGATGTGTAATCATTAAAAGAGGTTGTGTTTGTCATGTTGACCTATCACATTCACGGAAAGTTAAAGTTACACATTCTTTACTCCACATATAACATTACATGTAACAACATAACATAATAACATTACATGTAACAGTATAACATAATAACATTACATGTAACAATATAACATAAAAACATTACATGTAACAACATAACATAATAACATTACATGTAACAGTATAACATAATAACATTACATGTAACAATATAACATAAAAACATTACATGTAACAACATAACATAATAACATTACATGTAACAGTATAACATAATAACATTACATGTAACAATATAACATAATAACATTACATGTAACAACATAACATAATAACATTACATGTAACAATATAACAACTCTACATGTAACAGTATAACAACTTATAACACGATTTCAGTGGTGTGGGATTCCGCCAAGGTTGTCCCTTGTCTCCGATGCTGTTTGTGATATTCATGGACAGGATCTCAAGGCACAGCCAAGGTGAGGAGTGTGTCCATTTTGGGAACCTCAGATCTGCATCTCTGCTCTTCGCAGATGATGTGGTTTTGTTGGCTTCATCAGAACACAACCTCCAGCACACTGGGGCGGTTTGCAGCTGAGTCTGAAATAGCCGGGATGAGAATCAGCACCTCCAAGTCTGAGGCCATGGTTCTCTACTGGAAAATGGTGGATTGCTCCCTCCGGGTTGGGGATGAGTTGTTGCCTCAAGCGAAGGAGTTCAAGTATCTCAGGGTCTTGTTCACGACAGAGGGTAGGATGGAGCGGGAGATTGACAGGTGGATTAGTGCAGCATCAGCAGTAATGTGGACGTTGTACAGGACCGTTGTGGTGAAGAGGGAGCTGAGCCGGAAGGCAAAGCTCTCAATTTACCAGCCAGTTTTGGTTCCAACCCTCACCTATGGTCATGAGCTTTGGGTAGTGACTGAAAGGGTGAGATCACAGATACAAGCGGCTGAAATGAGTTTCCTCCGTAGGGTGTCTGGACTCAGCCTTAGAGATAGGGTGAGGAGCTCGGACATCCGGAGGGAGCTCGGAGTAGAGCCGCTGCTCCTTCACGTCGAAAGGAGCCAGTTGAGGTGGTTCGGGCACCTGATTAGGATGCCTCCTGGACGCCTTCTTTTGGAGGTTTTCCAGGGGTAGACCCAGAACTCGCTGGAGGGACTACATGTCCAGTCTGGCCTGGGAACGCCTTGGGATCCCCCAGGAGGAGCTGGAGGGCGTTGCTGGGGAGAGGGACGTCTGGAGTGCCCTACTTAGCTTGCTGCCACCACGACCCGACCCCGGAGAAGTGGCTGCTGATGAATGAATGAATGAATGGATGGATGAATGAGTATAGTAACATTACATGTTACAATATAACAACATTACATGTAACAATATAACTTATAGTATATTGTGGAGTTAGAAAACAACGAGACAGGAGACGTGAGAGTAGACGTAGTCGAGGTAGTTTACTAGCTCCAACTTTGCATGTCATACGTTCGACAACGACACTGAACTGTGAACCGGAAGCGGAAGTGCTTTATCTGACCCCTCGCCTCTTCCCTTAAAGGTACACTGTCCTCTTAGGTGAATGTCTCTAGTTATATAGATGTGGGTCACCACAATATAACGTATACATTACATGTATCAATTTAACATACAGTAATAATATTACATGTAACAGAGATAATAGATAGAGATCAGAACAGACTTATAATAAATTGTAGCTATAAATAAAGAAGACTCAAAGGCCCAAACTGAATTTATTCAAAGAATAAAAACCCCAAAACAGAGTTTGAGTTTTGCTACTAAAAGATAATTATTTTATTGTATCATACTAAAGATAATTATTTTATTGTAATCTGCAGCGCTACATTTTTGTGATGTGCACAAACTAGACGCATTTAAAAATCACGTGTTAATATTTGAAAAAAATAAAATCAAGTTTTGAGAAAGATGAATAAAATAGTTTTTAAAGGTTTGTTTTCTGCTAGCCAATCAGCTGATCCACTTTAACTATAAGACTCAGAATACTCCTAATATATACAAATACTACTGTCATATACAGATACTACTATCACATACAAATACTACTATCATATCTAAATACTACTGTCATATAGAAATACTATTATCATAAATACTACTATGATATATAAATACTAGTATGATATGTAAATACTACTCATATGTCATATAAATACTACTACGATATAGAAATATTAGTATGATATATAACTACCACTATCGTATATCATATAAATACTGCTATGATATATAATATAAATACTACTATAACAAATACTAGTGTGACATATAAATACTACTAATAAATACTTCTATCATATATCATATAAATACTACTATCATATAGCATATAAATACTACTATCATATATCAAATAAATACTATGATGTATAAATACGAGTATGACATATAAATACCACTAATAAATACTACTATCGCATGTCATATTAATACTACTATGATATATAAGTACTAGCATGATATATACTATGACATATGTTTATAGTATTGTTCCATAGTGAAAAGACTACAGAGGATATTTTCCTTTATTTCATTTGGGGTCGTGACCTTTCACCTGTGATGTCACGACCCCTTACACACAGCAGAACTTGTCAACTTTCTATTTCTGCAAAGACCTGCTTGCGACATACAGAGGGGCGAGATGAGTCAGAGGCAGAGTCACCCTCCGCCTCTGGAGCGAGTGTAACGGGGGCAGTCCACGAGGGAGGGAAGGTGGTGGTGACTCGTCACGTCATCGAGGGAACGTGGTGGTGGTGGTGACTCGTCACGTCATCGAGGGAAGGTGGTGGTGGTGACTCGTCACGTCATCGAGGGAAGGTGGTGACTCGTCACGTCATCGAGGGAACGTGGCGGTGGTGACCCGTCACGTCATCGAGGGAACGTGGTGGTGGTGACCCGTCACGTCATCGAGGGAAGGTGGTGACTCGTCACGTCATCGAGGGAACGTGGTGGTGGTGGTGACCCGTCACGTCATCGAGGGAAGGTGGCGGTGGTGACCCGTCACGTCATCGAGGGAACGTGGTGGTGGTGGTGACCTGTCACGTCATCGAGGGAACGTGGCGGTGGTGACCCGTCACGTTAAGGAGGAACTAGGGAACGTGGTGGTGGTGACCCGTCACGTCAGCGAGGGAACGTGGTGGTGGTGACCCGTCACGTCATCGAGGGAACGTGGTGGTGGTGGTGACTCGTCACGTCATCGAGGGAAGGTGGTGACTCGTCACGTCATCGAGGGAACGTGGCGGTGGTGACCCGTCACGTCATCGAGGGAACGTGGTGGTGGTGACCCGTCACGTCATCGAGGGAACGTGGTGGTGGTGGTGACCCGTCACGTCATCGAGGGAACGTGGTGGTGGTGGTGACCTGTCACGTCATCGAGGGAACGTGGCGGTGGTGACCCGTCACGTTAAGGAGGAACTAGGGAACGTGGTGGTGGTGACCCGTCACGTCAGCGAGGGAACGTGGTGGTGGTGACCCGTCACGTCATCGAGGGAACGTGGTGGTGGTGGTGACCCGTCACGTCATCGAGGGAAGGTGGTGACTCGTCACGTCATCGAGGGAACGTGGCGGTGGTGACCCGTCACGTCATCGAGGGAACGTGGTGGTGGTGGTGACCTGTCACGTCATCGAGGGAACGTGGTGGTGGTGGTGACTCGTCACGTCATCGAGGGAAGGTGGTGACTCGTCACGTCATCGAGGGAAGGTGGTGACTCGTCACGTCATCGAGGGAACGTGGCGGTGGTGACCCGTCACGTCATCGAGGGAACGTGGTGGTGGTGGTGACCTGTCACGTCATCGAGGGAACGTGGTGGTGGTGGTGACCTGTCACGTTAAGGAGGGAACGTGGTGGTGGTGACCCGTCACCTTAAGGAGGGAAGGTGGTGACCCGTCACCTTAAGGAGGAACTAGGGAACGTGGTGGTGGTGACCCGTCACGTCATCGAGGGAACGTGGTGGTGGTGGTGACCCGTCACGTTAAGGAGGGAAGGTGGTGACCCGTCACCTTAAGGAGGAACTAGGGAACGTGGTGGTGGTGACCCGTCACGTTAAGGAGGGAACGTGGTGGTGGTGACCCGTCACCTTAAGGAGGGAAGGTGGTGACCCGTCACCTTAAGGAGGAACTAGGGAACGTGGTGGTGGTGACCCGTCACGTCATCGAGGGAACGTGGTGGTGGTGGTGACCCGTCACGTTAAGGAGGGAAGGTGGTGACCCGTCACCTTAAGGAGGAACTAGGGAACGTGGTGGTGGTGACCCGTCACGTTAAGGAGGGAACGTGGTGGTGGTGACCCGTCACCTTAAGGAGGGAAGGTGGTGACCCGTCACCTTAAGGAGGAACTAGGGAACGTGGTGGTGGTGACCCGTCACGTTAAGGAGGGAACGTGGTGGTGGTGACCCGTCACCTTAAGGAGGGAACGTGGTGGTGGTGACCCGTCACCTTAAGGAGGAACTAGGGAACGTGGTGGTGGTGACCCGTCACCTTAAGGAGGAACTAGGGAACGTGGTGGTGGTGACCCGTCACCTTAAGGAGGGAACGTGGTGGTGGTGACCCGTCACGTTAAGGAGGGAACGTGGTGGTGGTGACCCGTCACCTTAAGGAGGAACTAGGGAACGTGGTGGTGGTGACCCGTCACGTCAGCGAGGGAACGTGGTGGTGGTGACCCGTCACGTCAGCGAGGGAACGTGGTGACCCGTCACGTTAAGGAGGGAACGTGGTGGTGGTGACCCGTCACCTTAAGGAGGGAACGTGGTGGTGGTGACCCGTCACCTTAAGGAGGGAACGTGGTGGTGGTGACCCGTCACGTTAAGGAGGGAACGTGGTGGTGGTGACCCGTCACCTTAAGGAGGGAAGGTGGTGACCCGTCACCTTAAGGAGGAACTAGGGAACGTGGTGGTGGTGACCCGTCACCTTAAGGAGGGAACGTGGTGGTGGTGACCCGTCACCTTAAGGAGGGAACGTGGTGGTGGTGACCCGTCACCTTAAGGAGGAACTAGGGAACGTGGTGGTGGTGACCCGTCACCTTAAGGAGGAACTAGGGAACGTGGTGGTGGTGACCCGTCACCTTAAGGAGGGAACGTGGTGGTGGTGACCCGTCACGTTAAGGAGGGAACGTGGTGGTGGTGACCCGTCACCTTAAGGAGGAACTAGGGAACGTGGTGGTGGTGACCCGTCACGTCAGCGAGGGAACGTGGTGGTGGTGACCCGTCACGTCAGCGAGGGAACGTGGTGACCCGTCACGTTAAGGAGGGAACGTGGTGGTGGTGACCCGTCACCTTAAGGAGGGAACGTGGTGGTGGTGACCCGTCACCTTAAGGAGGGAACGTGGTGGTGGTGACCCGTCACCTTAAGGAGGGAAGGTGGTGACCCGTCACCTTAAGGAGGAACTAGGGAACGTGGTGGTGGTGACCCGTCACCTTAAGGAGGGAACGTGGTGGTGGTGACCCGTCACCTTAAGGAGGAACTAGGGAACGTGGTGGTGGTGACCCGTCACCTTAAGGAGGAACTAGGGAACGTGGTGGTGGTGACCCGTCACGTCAACGAGGGAAGGTGGCGGTCACGTTCACGACGTGGGTCGCAAGAGGGCGGAACCGTTAGCAGGCCAGCCTTCCAGCTGAAGGACTCCAGCAGGTCCCGCACACAGCCGGAGGAGACAGCAACACGTGCTAGTCTGTGGTGGCGGTGGGAGAAGGACGGTCGGCCATGTTACAACCCCCCCACACCCCCCCCCGACGTCTTGTGTGGAGAAAGCCGCCAGTCAGCTTTGGCTTTTTACTTCCACCGGTTTGTCAAGTTAAGTAACTCCTGAAGAGGGGCGTGTTTGTGTGTGTGTGTGTGTGTGTGTGTGTGCTGATAGAGATGTGGACTTTGTCCTGTGATCCTGAAGGGAAGGTGTGGCGTGTGTCTGGGTTCCTCACGCGTGCTGCAGAGCGCCTCCTCTGCACGAACACACCGGAAGCTGCACGCTCTCCTGTCGGCCGGAAGCTGCACGCTCTCCTGTCGGCCGGACGCCATCTTTTAAGTTCTTGTTCGTCCCGCAGGCACGTTGCTGTCTCTGCTGCCCCTGTGGGGGGCATCCTAGCACAGGTCTCGACCCAGACTCCGCAGCAGCACGAAAGCCCACCTGCGGAGGGAATGGTGCTGTTGATCTGTAGGGAGATGTTGAGCAGGTGGGCACGGAGACCGGCGTGAACAAGGCGGACACACAAGTCCGAGTCCGGCTGGAGTCCACTACACAGAAGCGAGGGAGGCCGTGTTGCTTGCAGGCATCAGAAACACTTGTGCTTGCCAGTCGAGACCGCGGGGGTCTTACTGCTCCTCCACATTTGATTTTTATCAAACGTCCTCCAAGTCTGAGTTTAGCCTCGTGCTACTCGGCCTACTACAAATACTCACTGGACGACCGCCAGGGGGCAGGCTCCTTTAGTCGAGCGGTTAGCGACGTCGCCTCGTAGCGCAGTGCCAATCCAGGATCGAATCCCGCAGCGGGCGGAAATGTGCTGCGTCACACTGGCGACAGCGGCGGCATCCGGAAGCGTGCAGATCCCCATAAGGGGGAATAACAAAGGGAATAGGTAGAGGACGACTACTGTAACCCACTACCCCCTTTAGTCGAGCGGCCAGCGGGTCTCTTTAGTGGGTTACACCTTTACATCCAGGCCTTCTGAGCTGCTGCTGGAGTCCTGTCCGCCCGTTTCCTGCTGTGGGACCGGGTCAGAAACCACAGCGAGAGGCTCATTAAAGAAGTAATCAAAGATCCCTGATTAACCGTAGCTCTGTTATCGCAGCAGAAGGCGGAGATTGGAATTTCGGGGCGTCCGGGTGGCGTCCGGGTGGCGTCCGGGTGGCGTCCGGGTGGCGTAGCGGTCCAGTCTATTGCCTACCAACACGGGGATCGCCGGTTTGAATCCCCGTGTTACGTCCGGCTTGCTCGGGCGTGGGTATGTGTCCTGGTCGCCGCACTAGCGCCTCCTCTGGTCGGTCGTGGCGCCTGTTCGCGGGGGGCGAGGGGGGGGTAGCGTGATCCTCTCGCGTGCTACGTCCCCCTGGTGAAACTCCTCACTTCCTCACTGTCCGGTGAGAAGAAGCGGCGGGCGACTCGGCCGAGGGGGCGGAGCCGCGACCGGGACGGGTGGGAGGAGCGGGGGTCGTTGGCCTGATCCAGTTGGGGGAGAAAAAGGGGGGATCCCAACATACATAAATGAATGAATAATAATAGCGGCTTGCTCAGCCGTCATGTGACACACGCACGCCCGTGAGCTTTTATTGCTTCCCTTTTGTCTTCTCTCCTGATTCATCCCGCAGGCCGGACCAGGCCGGGC
>NC_079212.1:146223412-146255912 GCF_029633865.1 Lampris incognitus | reverse complement strand
TGAAGCCTGATCCGACAAAGACCTCAACGGTGGAACTGATGGACGATGTCTCCAGGTCACAACGCCAGTGAAGGTGGATGAAGGGGGCAACAGAGGCTGGTCCTCTATCGTCTTGGTTCTCCATGCCATTGGACTCTGGCCACCCCCTGCCAAGGACCGTGTGGTCCTGCCTGCTGACTGTCCTGCTGACCTCCTCCTGCCTACTGACTATGCTCCTGGTCTCCTCCTGCCTGCTGACTGTCCTCCTGACCTCCTCCTGCCTGCTGACTGTCCTGCTGACCTCCTCCTGCCTACTGACTATGCTCCTGGTCTCCTCCTGCCTGCTGACTATGCTCCTGGCCTCCTCCTGCCTGCTGACTATGCTCCTGACCTTCTCCTGCCTGCTGACTGTCCTCCTGGCCTCCTCCTGCCGACTGTCCTCCTGACCTCCTCCTGCCTGCTGACTATGCTCCTGGCCTCCTCCTGCCTGCCGACTGTCCTCCTGACCTCCTCCTGCCTGCTGACTATGCTCCTGACCTTCTCCTGCCTGCTGACTGTCCTCCTGACCTCCTCCTGCCTGCTGACTATGCTCCTGGCCTCCTCCTGCCTGCTGACTGTCCTCCTGACCTCCTCCTGCCTGCTGACTATGCTCCTGGCCTCCTCCTGCCTGCTGACTGTCCTCCTGACCTCCTCCTCCTTCCTTAATACAACAGCACACACATGTAAATCTCACCATCCCCCGTACTACCCTGCTCAGTATCAAGCCTGCATGACAACCACAGGACATACAGGCTGCATTATCATCTCTAAGTCCTAATTCTTACAAGTTTCAACTTAATCTTCTTTTTTAGCACCAGAAAGGTGACGGATGTCTCCTCTCCTCTGCTCGTGTTGACTCTGAATGAAATCTAAGCTGAGATCAATACAGTAGCCATACAGTTGAATTGATATAATTACTCAGCCTTCAGCACACACAGATTTTAATATTGTCCAATTACCCAGCCATGCAAAACTCCTGCATCCCTGAGTGAAAACAAAGGGGGTGCCTACGTATTATAAAAGCTGTTATCAAAAAGGCAAAAGACTAAACCACCACAGCCATACAAAAGGCTATTAAAATGAAATAATAAACTATACTGGTGTCAAAACGTATCTGTACAACAGCCAATCCTCCATTGTCTCACCGCTCATGGCTGAACACCAGCGTTGGCTAACAGAAGATAATATATGACATTTTATATTGGTAATGAAATGCCACACCATAGACACAGCTAGCTAGCTATTCAAACAACAGTGGAAAGGAAAGGGTGCGCTATCAGCTAGCTAACTTCAGCTAGCTAGTTAGGTAAACCAAACGTTAGCTTTAGGTAGCTAACGATGATTTGGTATACTATATTGATCCCCATTGGGAACGTCCTCTCTGCGTTTAACCCGTCCTAGCTGTGTCGCTAGGAGCAGTGGGCAGCCGCCGTGCAGCGCCCAGGGACCAACTCCAATTCGTCTTGCCAGGGGCACAGACAGGAGGAAGTATGAACCCTAACCAGTGATTTTTTTGTTGATGGTGGGGGAAACCCGAGCACCTGGAGAAAACCCACCACAGACACGAGGACAACATGCAAACGCCACACAGAGGACGACCCTGGGATGTCCCCCAAGGTTGGGACAACCCCGGGGTTCGAACCCAGGACCTTCTTGCTGTGAGGCAACAGTATAGTATATAATATAAAAATGTTTCGACCCTGCCGACCTGTCTTTTTTGCTCTTTTGGGGGGCTCCAAGTCTTTATTAGGGGTGTCAGCCCCCTCCAGTCCCCCCTGTAATTCAAACCGTGTGTGAGACGTTAATTGATCGCAAAGCACTTTGAGTGGCTGTTACAGCTAGTAAAGCTCTTTATAAATGCAATCCATATATTTAAGTGTCAGGTCAATTGTAAGTGGCCTTCTGTGAAGTCTAAAAAGTGAAAAAAGCGAATCTAGTTGTGTTTCCATGTCAGAAGTGGGATGGCTGGTCGGAAGAAGATAGCCCTTCTTCCAAGGCGGCGCACCGGACTGCGTTCCCAGCAGCCGGAGCAGCATGAGAAGATGGCAACCGCCAATGCAGAGCAGGCTTGGGAGACAGTGTCTTCATCATCATCGTCATCATCATCAGAGGAAGATGATGAGGAGGAGGACAGGTCTACGGCACCCCCAGCGTCCACAGGGAGACCAAAGGGAGAACTACTGAAAATGGTGAGCCTTCTTGGCAGCACAGCAAAGGAGAGAGGAGGGCCTGTTGATGGAGATTCGAGGCCTCTCTTCCACCGACGAGCCAGCTGCCTCAACCTGCCACCCTGCCCTGTCAAAATGTGGCCCAAATACCCCCCACTCCGAACCTGCCAGCCGCTGCTGCAACGCCGAGCACAGTGGCAGCATCCAGCCCCAGACCGGAACTGCCAACACCATCACCCCGGCATGCGCATCCGGATGCACCGCCGTCAGAGTTGGTGTGGTTACAGAGGAGGTCACAGCCACTTTACTTTGGTACAGTGATTGTAGTACTGTTGTACATGTTTGGTATTTGGAGTATTTTGTTTTTCTGTTTTTCATCTTTTTGCACTTTTTGTAAATATTCTCACTGTCTGCCCCTTGAGAGGTCGGCATAATAAATCACACACACCATCATCATATTTTCCCGCTACGCCTGTGCTTTTCCCATTTTTGCGGAGTTTGAAACAGAACCCTGTGACATTCCACCACATATATTTCGTCGAGTAAAATATGAACGTTCCCTCCGGTTTCCTGCCACAGTTCAAAGGCGTGCAGGTCAGGTGACTCGGCCGTACTAAATTGTCCCTAGGTGTGAATGTGTCAGACCTGTGATGGACCGGCGGCCTGTCCAGAGTATCTCCCCACCTTTTTTCCCCACCCATTTTTTGTTTTTGTACAACGTGTAATTGTTTCTCCATCAGCTGCTCCTCACAGTAGCTCCGACGCAGCAGAATCAGAGGAACTATTTCACCACTAAAACATGAAGCTGCCCTCTTTGCATCTGAACGACCGGAAAAACCAGATTTCTTTTGAGTGGTGGTGTGTTTACAGCGGCAGTCTGCAATTTTCCTCCTTTAACAACTTTGGTTCATCCATGTGAGAGGTGGAGGTGATGTGGTGGTGGTGTTGGACAGTCAGACAGTCTTCCAGTAGAACAGTGGTGTGATATAGTGGCTGTAGGAGGCAGACAGAAACAGACCTGTTGACTCCGATGTTCTGGGACTACAAACAAGGTGTAGCAGGACTAAAAACGTGTAGCAGGACTACAAACAAGGTGTAGCAGGACTAAAAACGTGTAGCAGGACTACAAACAAGGTGTAGCAGGACTAAAAATGTGTAGCAGGACTACAAACGAGGTGTAGCAGGACTAAAAACGTGTAGCAGGACTACAAACGAGGTGTAGCAGGACTAAAAACGTGTAGCAGGACTACAAACAAAGTGTAGCAGGACTAAAAACGTGTAGCAGGACTACAAACAAGGTGTAGCAGGACTAAAAACGTGTAGCAGGACTACAAACAAAGTGCAGCAGGACCACAATCCAGGTGTAGCAGGACTACAAACCAGGTGTAGCAGCCATTGTGGCTGGTGTACCGTCAGCTCAGCAGTAAACAGTTCCCACCCTTGTTAAAATGGATCCTGGGACCAAGGCTAATATGGGAACACTGTTGTACAGTCACATTGGTTGTCATGGACACGGCAGCATCACGGTTGTACAGTCATATTGGTTGTCATGGACACTTCAGCATCACTGTTGTACAGTCATATTGGTTGTCATGGACACATCAGCATCACTGTTGTACAGTCATATTGGTTGTCATGGACACTTCAGCATCACTGTTGTACAGTCATATTGGTTGTCATGGACACATCAGCATCACGTCTCAGTTTCTTTCCCCAACACGTACGTGTTTGCTGCTGCACCAGTGTTCATCCTACCTGGTCAAAACATCTCACCAGTGGTATACGGAGACTGGAGAGAGTCTCCAACCACGGTGAAGATGACTGGTGGTGTTATGGAGCCTGACTCCATCACACACATGGAGAACATAAACAATTATTAAGGGAGGAAAATCACAGATTTCAGGTGTAAGTAACATGTAAAACAGTCGAATGTGTGAATGGCGGGGTTCTGTGAGATCCGTTCACACCAACATGAACCCAGGACAAAGTGCCGTACCCACAAATCATCTCCTCCACAGATAGCAACATTTCTGTGGCCCGGACCCGTCCCACACCCGACACTTCATCCGGCCCACATACCGCATGGGATGATGGCACTTGGGCGGTCCGCTCCTGTTTGCCAGATCTGGGCCAGAACCGAGCCATAGCAATGCCGCATGTGCCACATATTTGCCAAAGGTGGCCATATTTGTGTTGTGATATTTGGGCCATATTCACCATTTACCACACGGGCCACTTCAGGGTCACATCCAGACCACATGCTGCCCAGAGCACCGCATCTTTGCCACAAAAGGCCCACATGTGATTTGGCATATTTGGGCCATGTTTGCTGTTATACAAACCCCAATTCCAAAGAAGTTGGGACAGGGGCATGTTCACCACTGTGTTATACCACCTTTCCTTTTAACAACACTCAATAAGCGTTTGGGAACTGAGGACACTAACTGTTGAAGCTTTGTAGGTGGAATTCTTTCCCATTCTTGTTTGATGTACGACTTCAGTTGCTCAACAGTCCGGGGTCTCCCTTGTTGTATTTTGCGCTTCATAATGCGCCACACATGTTCAATGTGAGACAGGTCTGGACTGCAGGCAGGCCAGTCCAGTACCTGCACTCTTTTACTACGAAGCCCCGCTGGTGGACCACCTGCAGAATGTGGCTTGGCATTGTCTTGCTGAAATAAGCAGGGACGTCCCTGAAAAAGATGTCGCTTGGATGGCAGCATATGTTGCTCCAAAACCTGTATGGACCTTCCAGCATTAATGGTGCCTTCACAGATGTGCAAGTTACCCATGATGCCATGGGCACTAACACCCCCCCCAATACCATCACAGATGCTGGTTTTTGGACTTTGTGCTGAGAACAATCTGGATGGTCCTTTTCCTCTTTAGCCCGGAGGACACCACGTCCATGATTTCCAGAAACAATGTGAGATGTGGACTCGTCAGACCACAGCACACTTGTCCACTTTGCGTCAGTCCATCTCAGATGAGCTCGGGCCAGAGAAGCCGGTGGTGTTTCTGGGTGGTGTTGATATCTGGCTTTGGCTTTGCATGGGAGAGTTTTAACTTGTACTTGTAGATGTAGAGACGAACTGTGTTAACTGACGATGGTTTTCCCAAGTGTTCCTGAGCCCACCTGGTCATATCCTTTACACAATGATGTTGGTTTTTAATGCAGTGCCGCCTGAGGGGTCGAAGGTCACGGGCATTCAGTGTTGGTTTTGGGCCTTGCCGCTTACGTGCAGAGATTTCTCCGGATTCTCTGAATCTTGTGATGATATTATGGACTGTAGATGATGACATCCCTAAATTCCTTGTAGTTGTACGTTGAGAAGCGTTGTTCTTAAACTGTTGGACTATTTGCTCACACAGTTGTTCACAAAGTGGTGAACCTCGCCCCATCCTTGCTTGTGAACGACTGAGCCTTTCGGGGATGCTCCTTTTATACCCAATCATGACACTCCCCTGTTCCCAGTTAACCTGTTCACCTGTGGAATGTTCCAGACAGGGGGTTTTTGAGCATTCCCCAACTTTCCCAGTCTTTTGTTGCCCCTGTCCCAGCTTCTTTGGAACGTGATGCAGGCATCAAATTCAAAATGAGTGAATATTTGCAAAAAACAATAAAGTTTACCAGTTTGAACATTAAATATCTGGTCTTTGTAGTGTATTCACTTGAATATAGGTGGAAAAGGATTTTCAAATCATCGTATTCTGTTTTTATTCACGTTTTGCACAACGTCCCAACTTCACTGGAGTTGGGGTTTGTACATGTGGGCCACTTCAGGCTCACATCCAGGTTGTCAGGGCCAGAAGAAGGCCATCGGTGCCGCATCATCGCTGCCTGAAGTGGCCCACATGCGGATGCTGTCTGGGCTGGATTTGAGATTACTGTGAGAATAATCCCAGTGGGGGGGGGAGGGGGGGAGCACAGGATTTCTGATCAGTGTGAAAGTGTTAGCTTTCTCCCTTCCTCTCACTTTGTGTTTTGCTTCTTCTCATTCTCCCTCTCTCTCATTCCCTCCGTCTCTCTCATGAAGTCGTCTGTGAATCCAAACATCCGTGTGCCGACATCACATGGTCATGTGTGTTAGCGAGCAAGCCTCCTCCCCCGTGTGTTCAGCTTTTTCATGGTCGTTGAAAATGAACGTGTGTGTGTGTGTGTGTGTGTGTGTGTGTGTGTGTGTGTGTGTGTGTTCGCTGTTATCCCCAAGGGGGCCGTTTCTGGGCTGGACGGTCACCTTGTCGTTCCGTGTTACGAGACACGTCCCAGTCATGTTATTGTTCACACAGACACATACAACATATCCTGAACACCACTGTGTAGGGAGGGGGGGGTGCGCAGGCGTGTGCGCCTGAATGTGTGTATGCGTGAGAAAAGGTGCGTCTGTATGTGTGTGTGTGTGCGTGTGTGTGTGTGTGTTAAGGTGCAGGAATAAGTGTGTTTATTCAGGTGCAGCTCGGCGTGTCCGTGTGTCCTAGCACGTTAGTCCTCTGACATACCTCAGCCTTTGTTGGTCTGTCGGGCTCAGACACACCCTCCCTCCCCCCCTGCCTCCCTCCTGCCTCCCCCCGCCGCCGCCGCCGCCGTCCAAAGGTTTGGGAGAATCTCTCGCTCCGCCCGAGGTCGGTATGAGGGCGTGGCTGCTAATCTGAAGCCTCTCGACCCCGCCTGGTGACCTCTGACCCCACCGATCACAACCAAGTAGAGACGGTTTCGGTCATTACAGGCGACACGTGTGTCGACTGTTTCCCCGCACACACACACACACACCGACAGCGAGAGCGACCATAGTCGTCATCACCCGATCCGTTACGGAACCCCGCTTTGTTTTACGCGCGTGTGAAAGTGCGTCTACTTCCGGTCATCGCTATCGTTTTACGGCATTGTCGAAAAAGCGTCACCCCCCCCCCGCCGCTCGCCTGATGTGGATTCTCTTGCCTTCTGCCGTCATAAACCGTCTTAAAAGGGGAACTTTCCTCCAGACCGAGGAACACTGAAACGGGCGTCTTCAAGCGTCACCCTTACAGGTAACGGACGACGAGTCGAGTTTAAAAAGAGTCGCCCCGTCAACCCGGAAGCGCTCCCTTAAAGCGACCGCGTCTACGGTCAGGGCGAATTGTGGCCATAGAGTCCGCTACGAACGTTCATCACTCGTTTCTTATTTCCTTGGTGTGACGACTCGTTTGCTGCTGCTTGTTACTAATCCTTCACTAAACGGATTGTTGACACTGGTCATGTGACCCGTATAAAGGGCATGGGTTACGTCACACATGACGACACATATCGCTTGACGGCAACGCGTCCGCCATGTTGCAGGACAACCGCGCCAAGCCGGAAGAGACGCGTTGCTCTCTGTCACTGCGCGACGCTGCACGCTTTCTAAACAGTCCCAGTGTGTTTCAAGGAGCGATTCATACACAACAGCTGTCCCGGCTCCATAGTGTAGCGGATTCGGGGGACAACGCAACCACGGGAACTGCCGCGGCCGGGACGCGAACCCGTATCGCCCGCACCGCAGGAGACGTCGCTAACCGCTAGACCAGGGGTTCCCAATAGGCGGCCCGCGGGCCACGTCCGGCCCGTGACGGGTTGATTTATGGTCCGCGGGAATTTTTGGAGAAATGCCAGAAGGAAGTTTTTTTTATTTCCCTACCAAAATAATAATAATAATTAATTTCTTAGTGTAACCGGTTATTTTCTTGCCCGGTGCGGGATTCGATACGGGGTGTACTGCACCGCAAGGTGACGTCACTAACCGCTCGGCCAAAGGGTCAGACCCTAATAGGTCTTATTAGTAGTTTACAGTAGTAAAGTAAGACTAGTAATATATTGAAAAATAGATGAAAAATCTCTGTTTAAATTATAATACCTGCAACGTATCGACACCAGAACAAACTAACGAACAACATGCTGCTGGAGGTGGAGTGGCCCGTGGTTTTAAAAGTGGCCCGCCATGAAAAGTAATTGGGGACCCCTGCGCTAGACTAAAGGGTCAGACCCAGCGGCCCGTGGCCAGCGTGTCTTCTTATCCATGCACGTTACGCTACCCCCTCCTTCGGGAAGCGTGTCCCCGCACTTACGCCTCAGGGCGCTCCATCCCACTTCTGACACCGGTGTAGCGAACTCGGGGGACAACATCTGGCCTTGAATGACGGCTGCCTCAACTCAGCCACACTTGGGCCACATCTGG
The DNA here is from genome assembly GCF_029633865.1 of Lampris incognitus. Lineage (NCBI taxonomy): Eukaryota > Metazoa > Chordata > Actinopteri > Lampriformes > Lampridae > Lampris > Lampris incognitus. Next base: position 146,247,535 of record NC_079212.1, on the reverse strand, counting down.
CCCACATAGTACGTGCTATAACCCAAGTCAAGTCCCACACAATATTTGCCGTAACCCAAGTCGGGCCCGGTTTATGACATTTGGGCCATGTCTGGCCCACACAACAGTTGCCAGTGAGTTGCCCGTAACTGGGCTGTAAGTACCAAAAGTGCCCCAGATTAGGCCCAAATGTGTCAGCTATCTGGGACAAACACTGTACTAACTGACGTTAGATAGGAACTGTACATAACTGTCCTGACTTGCATACAAATTCGACATCAGAACGGACTCAGAAACGGAACTCGCTCGTACTCTGGGGACTTCCTGTACTTCCGAGGCCAGTTTTAAGACAGATAAGTTGAACAAAGATTGAGATGGCTTGGACATGTGTGGAGGAGAGATGCTGGGTATATTGGGAGAAGGATGCTGAATATGGAGCTGCCAGGGAAGAGGAGAAGAGGAAGGCCAAAGAGGAGGTTTATGGATGTGGTGAGGGAGGACATGCAGGTGGCTGGTGTGACAGAGGAAGACGCAGAAGACAGGAAGAGATGGAAACGGATGATCCGCTGTGGCGCCCCCTAACGGGAGCAGCCGGACGTAGTAGTAGTAGTAAGTTGAACGGCTGTGTTTCTATAGTCTCTGTCTCTTTTCCTGCCTTATAACTCAAATCCTTTGCAATACATCGACTGCATCACCTTTCACTATGGGGGCTCCCAATGGGAAGTGAACCTCTAACCCTGGCAGTGTTGGTGCCAAATTGCTGCCCTGATTCAGTAGGTTTACCTGATGTTAGAAAAAGTGGATTTATTGTGTTGGTCCGACTAAAACTGGACTTTTAAAATTCATGTAAACATGATAGACCGACTGAAATCTTACTAAATAAAGTTTCTCGAAGTGGGACTTACACACCCAGGTAATGCGGCTGGGGGTGGGTTTACTCTGGCATGTGTACGCTTCAGTCGGCCCCGAACTGGCCCAGGCGTTCTGCGCATGCTCCACAGTTCCCGCGGCCGCCTTTCACCCGGAAGTTGAACAGCGTAGCATCACCATTATCAACATGGCGAGTGCTGGAGCGAGAACCACGCATTTCTGAAGAGACGAGGGGACAAACTTCATGTTGTGTCAGCTAAAGGAGCTGAATAATGCAGAATGGCGAACTATTTAAGAAAGTGGTGGAAAAGTTGGACGAAGCGGGATTTAAAAGAACCCCCGAGCAAATCTGTGTTCGGTGGAAGCGCCTCAAACAGGCCTCCTACTACAGGCCTGCTAACTTGTTTGTCGCTTGTTTGGTATGTGACGCAATAGGTCAGCCGGAAGAAGGTTCAATAGCAACCAGCTGAAAAGGGGCGTGTCGCCACGTACTGTACCGAGGTCGGACACACTTCCGTCAGTAAATCAGTTCTCCCCCGGTTCTTGTATACCGGGACAACGAGTAGTCCAGGTACATGGTCTAATCGAGCTGTAACCGTAGCTCGACTTACCTGCATGTAAACGCAGTCATTGAGGCTCAGGAAACCCAGACCGTCTGTTCAGACCACGTTCCTTCTCTCAACACCTTAGCATCCATCTGTCATGTCGGGGAGGGATGGTCTGGTTTCTGGAGTTTCACTACATGTCCTGCTTACAGTCAGAAAAACCTGTGGGTTCATTTTGCCTGTTTGAAGATATGTTGAATGGTGAGTTTAGCCTAGTTTAGCTCAGTTGCTGGATGTCTGCCAGTGTTCTTAGCGGCTCCTCTCATAAGAAATGAAATATACCTACTCTTCATTGCGCTGGCGTTCATAATTTTTCTTACTCATTGTTTTCACAGGTACATACAAAATCCCCAGAATAGATTAGAGTAGATTATCGTCTTCAACTATTTTTTCATAATACACACATCTCCATCTTCTTTGGCCGTAGGAGTGTATTTATGTAAAAATAGTTCAAAAGTGTCATCTAATTTTCAGGATGTTAAACAGTTAAGATAAATTGTTGAATTGTAAACGATAGGCTACTGTGTAGAAAAAAATAGTCATGTTTTGGAAAGTACTACTAACACTTTAGAGAAAATCTATTTCCTGTCATTTTAGGGGCGCTGCTAATGATGCTGATAGACATCCTGTGATGTACCCTCAAACTGCACACACAGACATAAAAAAGGTGTGCATGAGTTAGTGTGGTTCTACTAGGTACAACACATAGTAAAACCCCCGAGACCAAAATATCCCTTTCAACCTCTCCAGCACTGACCTGAGGTCAGCCAGTCAAAACACAGACAAACCAAAAGGACATGTGGTTTTGACAGAGCAAGCGCTGGGTGACATTTCCAGACGGAGCAGGCGGGTTGTGCGGTGGGTGTTGTTGCATAAGGAGGCAGAGGTGAGCTCGTCATATGAGTCCTGCTGACTGGTGCTGAGGTGGAGAGAGAGAGAAGTGAAATCTGAGAGGCGGTGAGACGCCTCACAGGGTGAAGCAACAGGAAATCATCTGCTTATGATGTCTGCCTCCTCACACACACACACACACACACACACACACACACACACACACACACACACACACACCCGCCACACAGAACAGATATATGAGCACGCAACACACACTATGTCGCATTGACATTAAGTGCACACATGGACCACATGATGGTGAGCTGTCTGCAATTCTGCTGAGCTAAGACTGTCAGAGTGAAAATGTGTGTGTGTGTGTGTGTGTGTGTGTGTGGTTCCCTGTCTATTGGTGAACGCACACCCTCCTCTCCGCTCATCTTCTCTCTCTCCTTGTCACTCACTGGGCAGGGTGCTGACCATGAGAGGCCTCTGAACCAAAGAGAGACGGGTAAGTGGACAATTCACTTTTACTGTCCTGTTTCCTGTGTGTGTGTGTGTGTGTGTGTGTGGCCTCAGTATCTTCAAGTCATTAGCCACACTAAGTTTTTCAGTCCATTTCAGCAGAAAAAAAACAATCTCATATCTTGTGAGGGCCTCTTTAGGACCGATATCGTTGTTGCGGTTGTGTTGTGTTGTGTGTGCGTTCATGTTGTTTGACAGTTAACCATTATTAAAATGGGTTTCTGCCAGTATTTCCAATGTTATTGCTATGAGGAATTGCTTGTTCTTCCAAACAGGTTTCCTATCTGACTTCGTGATGGATGACCTTGTTAGCTGAATGCACTCAGACTCGCTCTGCCGTCCCGACGTCTGTCGCTTGTCGGGCTTCCGTACAAACCCGATACGCTGACTGTTTATTGACTGGAGAGCTAAAAAACAAAATTAAAACCCCCACAAATTGGCAAAAGCGAGGCCTTGTAGCAGACACGATACTCCCTGCTCTCCTAAATGTCCTGAAACCATTTTCAACCCATTTGATATCTTTAATATCTCTAAAAGCAAATCAGTTACGACAAGTTTGTAATGAAATGGCAGGTTGTGACTCCACAGACGACGACAGAGCTGGTAGTTAAAGGACATATCACTGATGTTCCCTCTTATCAAGATGGGTGTAAAAAATATCGATATGCTTGAGTATCGTGATATTATCTTTTGTGATACTGTATCGATTCTCAAAACCACTATCGATTTCTAATTGTTTACCTGTAAAGGTTCGTGACAAACATTTTGTGTTGTGTGTAACCCCACAACTGCTAAATTACAGTGTTGTAATCTATCTTCAGCCAATCGACTCGGTGGCCCAGTGGGACAACCCTCCAACATGAAGTAGCATAAGCACAAAGAACACAGGCCTATGAGATCACATTATATCGCCTTTCTTACAGTATAACAATATATCGCCTTTCTTACACTACCACAATATATCACCTTTCTTACAGTATCACAATATATCACCTTTCTTACAGTATCACAATACATGGCTTTTCTTACAGTATAACAATACATCGCCTTTCTTACAGTATAACAATATATCGCCTTTCTTACAGTATCACAATATATCACCTTTCTTACAGTATCACAATATATCACCTTTCTTACAGTATCACAATATATCACCTTTCTGACAGTATCACAATATATCACCTTTCTTACAGTATCGCAATATATCACCTTTCTTACAGTATCGCAATATATCACCTTTCTTACAGTATCACAATATATCACCTTTCTTACAGTATCACAATATATCACCTTTCTGACAGTATCGCAATATATCACCTTTCTTACAGTATCACAATATATCACCTTTCTGACAGTATCGCAATATATCACCTTTCTTACAGTATCACAATATATCACCTTTCTTACAGTATCACAATATATCACCTTTCTTACAGTATCACAATATATCACCTTTCTTACAGTATCACAATACATGGCTTTTCTTACAGTATAACAATACATCGCCTTTCTTACAGTATAACAATATATCGCCTTTCTTACAGTATCACAATATATCACCTTTCTTACAGTATCACAATACATGGCTTTTCTTACAGTATCACAATATAGCACCTTTCTTACAGTATCACAATACATGGCTTTTCTTACAGTATAACAATACATTGCCTTTCTTACAGTATAACAATATATCGCCTTTCTTACACTATCACAATATATCACCTTTCTTACAGTATCACAATATATCACCTTTCCTACAGTACCACAATATATCACCTTTCTTACAGTATCGCAATACATCGCCTTTCTTACCGTATCGCAATATATCACCTTTCTTACAGTATCGCAATACATCGCCTTTCTTACCGTATTGCAATATATCACCTTTCTTACAGTATCAAAATATATCACCTTTCTTACAGTATCACAATATATCACCTTTCTTACAGTATCACAATACATGGCTTTTCTTACAGTATCACAATATAGCACCATTCTTACAGTATCACAATACATGGCTTTTCTTACAGTATCACAATATAGCACCTTTCTTACAGTATCACAATACATGGCTTTTCTTACAGTATCACAATATAGCACCCTTCTTACAGAATCACAATATATCGCCTGTCTTACAGTATCACAATATATGGCCTTTATTACAGTATCACAATATAGCACCCTTCTTACAGTATCACAATATATCGCCTGTCTTACAGTATCACAATATAGCACCTTTTTTACAGTATCACAATATATCACCTTTCTTACAGTATCACAATATAGCACCTTTTTTACAGTATCACAATATATGGCCTTTATTACAGTATCACAATATAGCACCTTTCCTACAGTATCACAATATATCGCCTGTCTTACGGTATCACAATATATCACCCTTCTTACAGTATCACAATATATCGCCTGTCTTACAGTATCACAATATATCACCTTTCTTACAGTATCACAATATAGCACCTTTTTTACAGTATCACAATATATCACCTTTCTTACAGTATCACAATATAGCACCTTTTTTACAGTATCACAATATATGGCCTTTATTACAGTATCACAATATAGCACCTTTCCTACAGTATCACAATATATTGCCTGTCTTACGGTATCACAATATATCACCTTTATAACAGTATCACAATATATCGCCTTTCTTACAGTATCACAATACATGGCTTTTCTTACAGTATCACAATATATCACCTTTATTACAGTATCACAATATATCGCCTTTCTTACAGTATCACAATACATGGCTTTTCTTACAGTATCACAATATAGCACCTTTCCTACAGCATCACAATATATGGCCTTTCTTACAGTATCACAATATATCGCCTTTCTTACAGTATCACAATATATCGCCTTTCTTACAGTATCACAATATATGGCCTTTATTACAGTATCACAATATATCACCTTTATTACAGTATCACAATATAGCACCTTTCTTACAGTATCACAATATATCACCTTTCTTACAGTATCACAATATATCACCTTTCTTACAGTGTCGCAATATATTGCGATATATTCAATCGTAACTGCTGTATTATGATACTTAGCGTATCGCCAGATTCTCGCCAATACACAGCCCTACTTATTGAATTTTGGACCATTGTGTCCTTTTGACAAACACACCAAGATGTTCTTGAAGACTTATTTCAAAATCATTTGAAATTAAATTTAAACTGGAACTGTTTCTTCTTACAAAATATCCATCTAACATCTACCTCAGGCATGTATGTAAGCAACCTACTAACATCTATTTCAGCATCTCTGATATATTCTCTGCACCACTGCACCTTATCACCTCTTATTTCACCTGTGTAAGTCAGTCCTTGTGTATATATATGTGGAGATTGTTGTGTTGTAGTGTTGTTATTCTATGTTAAGCACACTGAGAGAGCCACGACACCGGAGTCACATTACATGTATGTGCAAACCTACATGGCCAGTAAACATGATTCTGATTCTGAAATAGCATGTGGGCTTTAAGAACATCTGAGACTTGGTTTCTGGAATAGGCAGTTTTTTGCCTCTATCTCACATCCATTTGGTGGAGGCGTTTCCTCCCACTCCTCTTGACTTAAGGTTGACCTCCTGTTTCTTCTTTTCCAGATCAGAACTTTCATCATCTGAGGGTTGAAATGTAAAAATGAGAACTCAGATTAAAATCAGAGAAATGTGATCTGACTACTTTTTGACTCACCGTTGTGCCAACCTTGGTTGTGTGTGTGTGTGTGTGTGTGTGTGTGTGTGTGTGTGTGTGTGTGTGTGTGTGTGTGTGTGTGTGTGTGTGTGTGTGTGTGTGTGTGTGTGTATTGGCTGTGACTAAGTTCAGCACCCACCAAGTGAGTTCAGGCAAACTTTCATATCTGCTGACGGAGAAGGCACGCTTAGTTTGCTGGAAGTTGAGGTGCATGTGGGGAAAATACACTGATGAGAATATGAGATACTTCACCAAGCCAGATCAAATCAGGGCCTTTTGGTTCAGTCCGATGTTTTACGATGGTTTACTTTTGTTTTCCATGTTGCACATTTTGCAGGGGGTTGCTGGAGCCTACTGTTGTTGTTATTCTTATTATTGTTGTTGTTGTTATTCTTATAACGCCGATGGTAATAATAACGTGGAAACATTCAGTGCCGTGTAGTGTGGCAGTGCGTGTGCGGTGGTGCTGTTGTTGCGATGTCACAGTTGCTGTGGTGACTTTGTGCCCGTCACCAAAATCGGATGCCCGTCCTACTGATTTGCTGTAGCACCAGGTCTGTCTTGGCTTACACCTGGACCTTTGTGCAAGTTGTGTGTTTTCAACTAAATACGCCGGAAACCAGTATACCTGTTCAGTATTCCTCCTCATGAATGTTCATAAAGCAAACATGACTTATATTTCCAGGCTTAGGACTGAATAGACAAAATCACAAAGCCTGCATCTTTTCAAAGCAATTCGGTAACCCTATAATTTACTGGATGTTAACTACATAGTAATTGTGAAGAAATAACGATAAATCAAAACCGGTAAAATCAATATAATGAAAAGTAGTAGAATTACAAGGAAGTATTGGGTGATTATAGAGTAAAATTAAAGCAGAATAAAGAGGTTTGGTCGGTAACTATATGGGAATTAATGGTTGTAGTGAGTGGTGTAGCCCACATACAGGGTGAGACAGGTGGGTCATTTCTTCACATTACTGTGTAATTAACGGCCTGTAAATGACCAGAAATACATTTTAAGGTCTTAGAGGCAAAGCAAAGCAGGAGTTTCTCTTTTTAGTCAGTGATAAAGAACCACACGGTGTTTGATATGATGAACCCAGGTCATGAAGTCACAGAGATGTGCTCGCTCTCTCTCTCGCTCTCTCTCTCTCTGCACTGCATGCTGGGAAGGTTAGGTGTGTGAGTGTGACTGAGGGTGTTGAATGAGCACAGGTGTTTTTTGGGGATAATTCACTGTTATTCTACTGCTTTTCACTTTTCTTTCTACGTGGTAAGGTAAGAGGAGTTAACTTTTACTTTGTTGGTGGTTGTTGGAAAGTGACTGGATTAGCTGGTTGGAGTTTGGTGATGTGCAGTATGGCGTCCCTCCCTTGTGAGGGTTCCCTCCCCTGTCTATCAGACACCAGGCTAGAGTCGTGGCTGACTCGCGGTACACTGTTGAACAGGTTCTCCTGGCTGTAGGAGAACAGGTCGGCTATGAGAACGTCACATACGGCTCTTGGATGAATAAGGCCTTGGTGGCTTTTGTCCAAGAAGAGCGTTTGGTCCACCTGTGGGTTGAGAAAGGCCTGGTGCTAGAGATTAGACTAGACTCACTTCGGAAAGTTTGCTAGTGGGTTCCAAACAGTTTGTCTGGGTTGTGATGATGCTAGACTACGGCATGTTCATGCCTGCGGAGACAGGCGTTCGTGTATTTAAGTGATTCTTTACAACATCTAGAAGTGTCATTTAAAGTCAATGTGAAAAAGGTTTCTACACTCTGTATGCAAGTTCTAGCAGTATGACATTTTTTGAGTGTGGCAATATCGGCCATAAACGGTCATCCTGCCCGCACAGGGAGCCCACTGCGGGCAGTAGTTCAGAATATAACACGGTTCATAATATAATAACGGTCATCTAAGTGATACTGAAGCACAGGCCATGGATGCATGCATAGACGGAGGACAGACAGAACCACTGAGAGACAGTCAGACAGCTGAGGCTAAGAGTCAGATCTCTGCAATATGTGATTCACACTGGGAAAGCGCTGGAAACGAAGATGAGGAAATGTTAGAGGATGGTAGCCTATCACAGTTTACTGATATTGTGTCACAGGGTGATCAGCAGTCATATTCATTAAAGGAGATTAATGATTTCCTTGATGAAACTTATGGCAGACAGTCTTGGGAAATAACAGATTTCTTCTGTAATGTGGACAGGTTTGTTAACTCGGTTATGAAGATTAGAAAAACAGCTGGATATGAAGAGCTTAGTAAACAGAAGAGTTTTTGTCTAAAGAAGATTCTGACTAAACTTAGGAAAGAGGTTCCTTTAAATGCACAGAATTAAAAATGGGTGATGCATAAAAGGTGTTTACCTCTTGGAAAGGTTTCACTGTCTTTTCTTTCCTTTTCTTTCTTTTTTTATGGAAAGTTTGTGGGTAGGAAGTTTAAATATAAATGGAGGACAGGATAGCGATAAGTGAGGTATGATAGCTGAGCTGAGCAGAGCTAAAAACATAGATGTGCTCTTCTTACAGGAGACACAGCTCTGTAGACAATGAGGTAGAGTGGGGAATGAGTTGGACCGGCCAGTTTTTTGTTGCGCCATGGTACCAACTTTAGTGCGGGTGCAGCTGTTCTCTTCTCACAGCACTCCCTTTTAACAAATGTTTTGACATGTGAAATGGAGCAGGGCAGAATCCAAGTAGTTCAGGCAACAATCCAAGAAATACCTTTTGTTTTCATAAATATGTATGCTTATGATACTGGCACTGATCGTTTGAGATTGTTTAACAAACCGGAAAACAAACTTAAACAGTTTATTAGTAGCTCAATAATAGTAGTGGGAGGAGACTGGAATTGCACTACACATCCTACAGTTGACAGGAACTCAGAAGAGCCTCACCCACCATCAGCTTCATTTCTGTTAAGTGTGATCACAGAAAATGACCTAACAGATGTTTGAAGAAACTTAATCCAGCAGTTAGGCAGTGCACATGGGTGAAAGCTGTCGAGGGTAGTGTGAGGGCAGCCAGCTTGGATAGGATTTATCTAAATCAAACATAACAACATGTTAATTAAGTCCACAATATCACCTGTTGGAATTTCAGGTTACCATTTAGTAGTGGAAGATTTGTCCTTACTAGTTCAATTTCGACACTGTCCTTACTGGCACTTCAATGTACAGTTAACACATGATAAAACTTTCTGTCAGTTCTTCTCTGACTTCTGGAGTCAATGGAAGCAGATAAAGAAAGATTTTTGAAAACTTAGCTGGGAGGTAGGAAAAACACAAATTAGAATTTTCTGTCAGTAGTACTTAGAACACACATTAGCTATAGAGAAAATCTGCTTTGAAGAATTAGAGAAAGAAATTAAGATATTAGAAGATGAAGTGATTGGGAATGATGGCAATAGCAGGACCTGGGAGAGTAGGAGGAAGGCTTTAGGTAGGTTTTTACATGAGAAAGCAAAGGGTGCTTTAATCAGAACTCAAATCTCTACCATTAAAGATACAGATGCTCCAACTTCGTTTTTCTTTAAACTTGAAAGAAAAATGAGAGAAAATAACGTGATGATGCATCTCAAGCTTCCAAATGGGGCAATATCAACTGATCCATCAGATATGAGGACGCTGGCCATAGACTTCTACAGTGGCCTGTTCAGTACAGAGAACTGTGACTCTGACTGTGTGGAGGAGATACTGGAGGGACTGCCTCGGCTCCTTTGATGAGATGTCTGGAGCGGTTTCAGCAGCTCAGCTGTGACAAAGCCTCTGGAGTTGATAGACTTCCTTCAGAGTTTTACAAGAGGTTCTGGACTCTAACTGGACAAGACTTACATGAAGTATTTAAAGACTGTTTGGATTCTGAGACTTTAACTTTGAGTTGTAGAAGGGCTGTCCTAACACCCAAAACGGGAGATATTAGCTTACTGAAAAAACTGGAGACTGGTTTCATTGTTATGTACAGACTATAGGTAAAATAATTGCAAAATGTCTTTCAAATAGACTCAGAGTGTACTGATAGTGTTGTACATTATAGCCAGACGTACTGTGTTCCTGACTGTACAATCAAGGATAATTTGTTTTTGATAAGGGACATTATTGATATATCTAAGCTCCAGGAGCTGAACCTTGGTCCTCTTTCTGTAGATCAAGAGAAGGCTTTTGGTAGGGTTGATCATTGTTATTTGCTTAAAGCACTTGAAGGTTTTGGAGAAAATTTTATTTCATGGATCAAGTTGTTGTACTCTGGAGCCAATGTTCTGTTAAAGGTAGGCGGTGGACTCAGCGGACCTGTCTCTGTTCAGAGAGGTATAAGATAGGGTTGTCCCATATCTGGAATGCTGTACTCCCTGGCCATCGAGCCTCTTTTAAATCAACTCAGGCAGGGTCTCTGAGGGCTAACCTTTTCAGAGAACATCACTAATTCAAGTTAGTTTGTTGGCATACGCTGACGATGTCACAGTTTTTCATAACAGGTCAAAATGATTTTAAAATTCTTAAGCAGAACAAACAAGCTTCTTCTGCAAAAGTCAGTTGGTCAAACTCTGAGGGTTTATTACTGGGGGAGTGGAACAATAAAGAGAAGCCAACATTACCAGCTGGGCTGCAGTGGAACACAGAAGGGACGAAATGCTTAAGTGTCTTTCTGGGCAGTGACTGCTTTCTGAGCAAAAACTGGGAGGGTTTAGTTGAAAGGATCAGCGCCCAGTTGTCTAGTTGGACTTGGATTCAGCCTCAGTTGTCCTATAGGGGGAAAGTCTTGATTGATAATAACTTCATTGCCTCGATGTTCTGGCACTGGTTTATTATAGAACCTCTGAACATGCTCATAAGAGAGGTACAGAAGAGGCTGGTGAACTTCTTCTGGAGAGGCTTTCACTAGACCAAATCTGCTATATTGTTCCTACCAGTGTTAGAAGATGGCCAGGGCCTGATTGACCTCTGCAGTTGTATCACAGCTTTTCGCCTTCAAACTGGGCAGTGACTATTATATCATAAACAACAGCTTTGGAGTGAAACAGCATTTGTGTTGCTTCGTATGATTATGAACCTGAATTATGTCAAGCACTTGTTCCTTCTGCAACTAGCTGGCATGGAGTTCACAGCAACACCTTTCTACTTTCTATCAGACTGTCCTCCGAACTTAGGGAACAGTCTTAAACATCAAAAGAGGCTGCTGTCAGATCTATGGCAGTGTAGGGGAGGAACCCCTGTTCTATAAGCCTTTGATATACTGCAGGATGCTCAGTTTCAACAGTGTATGGCGAACCCTCACAAGAACTGGACTTACTAAGGTAGCATGTCTCGGATCAGGAGGACAGTGAAAAATGGATGCCAGTTATGCGACCTGGTTTTCCATCTTTGTCCGCCTGTGCTGCAGTGGAGGAGCAGGAGGAAGTAAATGGGGCCCTTCTGTCTTTTAAAACAACAGAACTACAGGACTTGTCAGGAACATCAAAGAAGGCCTTATATGCAGTCACTGTAAATGTTCTCAGTGGAACGTCACCAGCCGGTGTACAGGAGTCAAGGTGTTGGGTGTGTTGACACCACCTTCATCTTCCAAAGGCAGCTGGAGGTCCCTGTGCATGCGGTGCATATAGATCCTAGAGCAGGGAATTATTGTTCTTTCTGTAATGATGGAGAAACTCAGCACTTATTGCTCAGATGGCCCAGTTTGAGCCCTCTTTTCTCTGTACTGCAGCGGTGGCTCAGAGTTTTAGAAGAGGTTTTGGAAGTCAGCCTGTTTGTCTTTGGTTCCTAGGTACAGGGCAGCACAGTGCAGACATGTCACCTTGGTTAATTTTCTGATAGGTCAGGCAACAATGAGCATTTGGCTTAGCAGAAAGAACAAAATGAAAGGCATAGGGTCCACGGATGCTACACTCATGTTCAGGGGACCAGTGGCTGCTCGACTGAAAATTGAGTTCACGTTTTTCAAGATGATTTCAAGCTTGGAAGAATTTGTTTCTGTTTGGGGACATGGAGATGTTCTGTGCTCTGTAGCAAACCAATTACCCGTTCTTAACTTCTGAAAAAGGCAAGGTCTTTTTCTTTATTGTTTTTTGCTGTGTTCTTCAGTAAGTACAGGAGAATCTGTGTTAATTCTATTTTCTATGTTTTTTACTTTTATTTTCCAATTTTCAAGTTTTTTGGAACAGGTATACAAGGAACCCCCCCCCCCCGACTCAAGAAAAAAAAGGACTGTGCAGGGACTTCTTATTCCAATTCCACATAATAACTAATGTTTTTGAAGACAATATAAACTCTTTTTTTTAATTGTAATTCTTTTTTTTATTTAAATGAAAAATTGGACCATTAAAGAATTGGTTAAAGGTCAAAAAGTATCTCTCTCTCTCTCTCTCTCTCTCTTTCTCTCTCTCTCTCTCTCTCTCTCTCTCTCTCTCTCTCTCTCTCTCTCTCTCTCTCTCTCTCTCTCTCTCTCTCTCTGTTCCTCTCTGTTCCTCTCACTCTTTGTCTTGACGTTCTGACATGCTGTCCTCATGTCAAACTGTATAGATACACACAAACACACACATACACACACAAACACCTGTAATGAAAAGAAAGGAAAACCTGAACCACAAACCAGACTGGATTGGTAAGGAAATCCTCTGCAGTGTTATATAAGAAAAGCCAGGAGCTCCGCTCCTCTTTCCATGCCCTCCGGGCTAATGATGCTGAGTGATTTGTCTTAATTATCCATAATTTAATATGGTCCATATGAGAAGTTTGCACATCATCTATTCTGTGGAAATTGCGGTGAATTAATTGGCTGATAAAATGAATTTGATACAGTTAAAAGTTTAATGAATAGAGACTTACTGAAAATATGTTGTTATGATAGAAACAAAAGAGAGTCTAATCACCAAACGAAGCCATTAAACCACAGACGTGGTTTTTTGTGAGTATTCTTTTTTTATGGATTTTCCCCCTTTTCTCCCCAATTGTATCTGGGCAATTACCCCACTCTTCCGCACCATCCCGGTTGTTGCTCCACCCCCTCTGCTGATCCGGGCAGGGCTGCAGACTACCACATGTGTCCTCCGATACATGTGGAGTCACTAGCCGCTTCTTTTTACCTGACAGTGAGGAGTTTCCCCGGGGGGACGTAGCACGTGGGAGGATCACGCTATTCCCCCCAGTTCTCCCTCCACCCCGAACAGGCGCCCCGACCGACCAGAGGAGGTGCTAGTGCAGCGACCGGGACACATACCCACATCCGGCTTCCCAGCCACAGACACAGCCAATTGTATCTGTAGGGACGCCCGACCAAGCCGGAGGTAACGCGGGGATTCGATCTGGCGATCCCGGTGTTGGTAGGCAACGCAATAGACTGCTACACTACCCGGACACCCTTTTGTGAGTTTTCTAATAGTTTTTAAATACACTCCTCCGTGGGTGGAGAAGTGTGGGCCCAGCAGTGCAGATTAAAGTCATTGTGGTGTTTGGAAGCTGTTAGCTAGTCTGACAGTAGTAAAGCAGGTGGTTTGGGTGGAAGTCCTCAACCACATCCTCATTAATCAGCACATTGAAAAGCCTCCTATTCATGTGACCGAATTTATACACACACACACACACATACATACACATATATGTACACATATGTATGTGTGTATAGCTGAATAAGTGTGACTGTAGTACTGAGTTGAGTGCAGGTGGCTGTGTGTCGGTAGCATAGGTGTGGAGATGTCTGTCCGATGGGAAGATAAATGAGTTTGAAGCTGCTGAATGTGGCAGGGCCGGTTCAGTCTGACTGGATGGAACAGCTTCTGTATCAACCTGTTCACTACCGTCCTCCACACCACTCCAGGCCTGACGGCTGCTCTGAGCACGTGGACAAAACAAGAGAAGGACAGCTGGTGAGGTTGGCCTGGCTTCACGTGCACGTCCTGCTGTGCACGAATTACCTGCCGGGGGTTTGGTCTCCGGTTTGGATAATGAATGGATGGTTTGGGTGGCGCAGTGGTTAGCATAGTTGCCTTACAGCAGGAAGGTCCTGGGTTCGAGTCCCGGGGTACTCCAGCCTGGGGGGTCATCCCGGGTCGTCCTCTGTGTGGAGTTTGCGTGTTCTCCCCGTGTCTGTGTGGGTTTCCTCTGAATGTGTGTGTGTTGTGTGTGTGTGTGTGTGTGTGTGTGTGTGTGTGTGTTTGGGCCCTGTGATGGCCTGGCGGCCTGTCCAGGGTGTCTTGCTGCCTGCCGCCCAATGACTGCTGGGATAGGCTCCAGCATCCCTGAGAGCAGGCTAAGCGGTTCGGATAACGGATGGATGGATGGGTGGATGGGTGGGTGGATGGTTTGGTCTGCATCCATCCTGCATCCACGCTGCTCTTGCAGCTTAGCGCTGAACGGTTTGCGGTGAACACCTGAAGTGTTTCGGGGAAAGTCCTGCTTTTGCTTGTTTCTGTAGACGTGGTTGTTGCGCCGAGCGAAAGCCGCAGCCGTCGGAACAGAAGGACTTTCAGAGCTGTGGTTCAGTCTCTTCAGCTTGTGACTCAGTGGTGAAGAAATGTGACGTTAAAACGTTGCATTCCTTTTGCAATCGTGTCCCAGAGGAAGGCTCGGACGGCTCGCTGTTGCCCCTCTCTCATTTTGTTCTCTTCTTTCTCTCTTTTCTTTTTTCCTTCTATCTCTGTCGCTCTCTGTCTCTGCTGTCTCTGTCACTCTCTGTCTCTGCTGGTCTGTCTCTGTCACTCTCTGTCTCTGTTGGTTTGTCTCTGTCTCTCTGTCTCTGTTGGTTTGTCTCTGTCACGCTGTCTCTGTTGCTCTGTCTCTCTCTGTTGGTCTGTCTCTGTCACGCTGTCTCTGTTGGTTTGTCTCTGTCACTCTCTGTCTCTGTTGGTTTGTCTCTGTCCCGCTGTCTCTGTTGCTCTGTCTCTGTCTCTCTGTCTCTGTTGCTCTGTCTCTGTCTCTCTGTCTCTGTCTCTGTTGCTCTGTCTCTGTCTCTCTGTCTCTGTTGCTCTCTTGTCTCTGTCTCTCTGTCTCTGTTGGTTTGTCTCTGTCACTCTCTGTCTCTGTTGCTCTGTCTCTCTCTGTTGGTCTGTCTCTGTCACGCTGTCTCTGTTGGTTTGTCTCTGTCACTCTCTGTCTCTGTTGCTCTGTCTCTCTCTGTTGGTCTGTCTCTGTCACGCTGTCTCTGTTGGTTTGTCTCTGTCACTCTCTGTCTCTGTTGCTCTGTCTCTGTCCCGCTGTCTCTGTTGCTCTGTCTCTGTCTCTCTGTCTCTGTTGCTCTCTTGTCTCTGTCTCTCTGTCTCTGTTGGTCTGTCTCTGTCACGCTGTCTCTGTTGGTTTGTCTCTGTTTCTCTCTGTCTCCGCTGCTCTGTCTGTTGCTCTCTGTCTCTGTCACTCAGTCTCTGTTGCTCTGTCTCTCTCTGTCTCTGTTGCTCTCTGTCTCTGTCAGGCTGTCTCCGCTACTCTGTCTCTGTCACGCTGTCTCTGTTGGTCTGTCTTTGTCTCTCTCAGTCTCTGTTGCTCTTTGTCTCTGTCACTCTGTCTCTGTTGCTCTCTCTCTGTCTCTCTCTGTTGCTGTCTGTCTCTGTCACTTTCTGTCTCTGTTGCTCTCTCTGTCTTTCTCTCGGTCTCTGTTGCTCTCTTTCTGTCTCTCTCAGTCTCTGTTGCTCTTTGTCTCTGTCACTCTGTCTCTGTTGCTCTCTCTCTGTCTCTCTGTCTCTGTTGCTCTGTCTCTCGGTCTCTGTTGCTCTCTCTCTCTGTCTCTCTCTGTTGCTGTCTGTCTCTGTCACTTTCTGTCTCTGTTGCTCTCTCTGTCTCTCTCTGTCTCTGTTGCTCTTTGTCTCTGTCACTCTGTCTCTGTTGCTCTGTCTCTCTCGGTCTCTGTTGGTCTCTGTCTCTGTTGCTCTGTGTTGCTGTCTGTCTCTGTCACTCTGTCTCTGTTGCTCTGTCTCTCTCGGTCTCTGTTGGTCTCTGTCTCTGTTGCTCTGTGTTGCTGTCTGTCTCTGTCACTCTGTCTCTGTTGCTCTGTCACTCTGTCTCTGTTGCTCTGTCTCTCTCGGTCTCTGTTGGTCTCTCTCTCTGTCTCTCTCTGTTGCTGTCTGTCTCTGTCACTTTCTGTCTCTGTTGCTCTGTCTCTCTCAATCTCTGTTGCTCTCTCTCTCTGTCTCTCTCTGTTGCTGTCTGTCTCTGTCACTTTCTGTCTCTGTTGCTCTGTCTGTCTCTCTCTCGGTCTCTGTTGCTTTCTTTCTGTCTCTCTCAGTCTCTGTTGCTCTTTGTCTCTGTCGCTCTGTCTCTGTTGCTCTCTCTGTCTCTCTGTCTCTGTTGGTCTCTGTCTCTGTGGCTCTCTGTTGCTGTCTGTCTCTGTCACTCTGTCTCTGTTGCTCTGTCTCTCTCAGTCTCTGTTGCTCTCTCTCTCTGTCTCTCTCTGTTGCTGTCTGTCTCTGTCTCTCTCTCGGTCTCTGTTGCTCTGTCTCTCTCAGTCTCTGTTGCTCTCTCTGTCTCTCAGTCTCTGTTGCTCTCTCTGTCTCTCTGTCTCTCTCAGTCTCTGTTGCTCTCTCTGTCTCTCTGTCTCTCTCTCAGTCTCTGTTGCTCTCTCTGTCTCTCTGTCTCTCTCAGTCTCTGTTGCTCTCTCTGTCTCTCTGTCTCTCTCAGTCTCTGTTGCTCTCTCTGTCTCTCAGTCTCTGTTGCTCTCTCTGTCTCTCTGTCTCTCTCAGTCTCTGTTGCTCTCTCTGTCTCTCGGTCTCTGTTGCTCTCTGTCTCTCTCTCGGTCTCTGTTGCTCTCTTTCTGTCTCTCAGTCTCTGTTGCTCTTTGTCTCTGTCTCTCAGTCTCTGTTGCTCTTTGTCTCTGTCACTGTCTCTGTTGCTCTGTCTCTGTCTCTCTCGGTCTGTTGCTCTCTGTCTCTCGGTCTCTGTTGCTCTCTCTGTCTCTCTCTCAGTCTCTGTTGCTCTCTCTGTCTCTCTCTCGGTCTCTGTTGCTCTCTCTGTCTCTCTCTCGGTCTCTGTTGCTCTCTTTCTGTCTCTCGGTCTCTGTTGCTCTCTCTGTCTCTCTCTCAGTCTCTGTTGCTCTGTCTCTGTCTCTCTCAGTCTCTGTTGCTCTCTCTGTCTCTCAGTCTCTGTTGCTCTCTCTGTCTCTCTGTCTCTCTCAGTCTCTGTTGCTCTCTCTGTCTCTCGGTCTCTGTTGCTCTCTCTGTCTCTCTCTCGGTCTCTGTTGCTCTCTTTCTGTCTCTCAGTCGCTGTTGCTCTTTGTCTCTGTCTCTCAGTCTCTGTTGCTCTTTGTTTCTGTCACTGTCTCTGTTGCTCTGTCTCTGTCTCTCTCGGTCTGTTGCTCTCTGTCTCTCGGTCTCTGTTGCTCTCTCTGTCTCTCTCTCAGTCTCTGTTGCTCTCTCTGTCTCTCTCTCGGTCTCTGTTGCTCTCTCTGTCTCTCTCTCGGTCTCTGTTGCTCTCTTTCTGTCTCTCGGTCTCTGTTGCTCTCTCTGTCTCTCTCTCAGTCTCTGTTGCTCTGTCTCTGTCTCTCTCAGTCTCTGTTGCTCTCTCTGTCTCTCAGTCTCTGTTGCTCTCTCTGTCTCTCTGTCTCTCTCAGTCTCTGTTGCTCTCTCTGTCTCTCGGTCTCTGTTGCTCTCTCTCGGTCTCTGTTGCTCTCTTTCTGTCTCTCAGTCTCTGTTGCTCTTTGTCTCTGTCTCTCAGTCTCTGTTGCTCTTTGTCTCTGTCACTGTCTCTGTTGCTCTGTCTCTGTCTCTCTCGGTCTGTTGCTCTCTGTCTCTCGGTCTCTGTTGCTCTCTCTGTCTCTCTCTCGGTCTCTGTTGCTCTCTCTGTCTCTCTCTCGGTCTCTGTTGCTCTCTTTCTGTCTCTCGGTCTCTGTTGCTCTCTCTGTCTCTCTCTCGGTCTCTGTTGCTCTGTCTCTGTCTCTCGGTCTCTGTTGCTCTTTGTCTCTGTCACTCTCTGTCTCTGTTGCTCTGTCTCTCTCTCTGTCTCTCTCTTGGTTTGTCTGTCTCTGTTGCTCTGTCTCTGTCTCTCTCGGTCTGTTGCTCTCTCTCTGTCTCTCTGTCTCTGTTGCTCTCTCTCTGTCTCTCGGTCTCTGTCACTCTGTGTCGCTTGCTGTCTCTCTCTTGGTCTGTCTGTCTCTATTGCTCTCTGTCTGTCTCTGTTTGTCTCTCTCGCTCAGTCTCTCTGTCTGTCTGTGTCTCTCTTTCTCTGTCTGTCTGGCTGTCTGTCTATCTCTCTCTCTCCACCTCATCTTTTCAGACCGTCTCTCCCAGCAGACGGCATGCTGGGTTCTGTTTAACCTCCCGTCTTGTTTGGGGAAGGGAAGCTCCGACGTCCCTCTCTCACTTTCCTGTTTCGTTTCTTTTCCTCCCCTTTTTGTGTGCTTCACTATGTCGGGTCAGTAGACGAGGACGGTCTTCCACATGTAGATGTGGAGCACAGCAGCAGTCAGATGCTGGACGTCCTTCTTCCTTCCACTGTAACCTGACTGATACCCGTGAAGGTGGGAACATGCCGGAACACTGTGCAGATGGGCCGAGCAGACGACAACATGATATCTCACTTAGCAAACAGAA
This sequence comes from Lampris incognitus, assembly GCF_029633865.1. Lineage (NCBI taxonomy): Eukaryota > Metazoa > Chordata > Actinopteri > Lampriformes > Lampridae > Lampris > Lampris incognitus. The sequence continues at coordinate 146,228,495 of NC_079212.1, read as the reverse complement.
AAAGAAACTAAGAGTATCAGACAGTATCTACACACTGTCCATTCTGAGAGTCACGCTTACTTAAAAAAAATTAGGAAACCAAGTACACTTGGGAAAAGTAAGTAAATGAGCTTCATTTCGTCAAGTTAATTTCACATCAAATCATTTGACATAACTTGACATAACTTGGTAACGCTATAATAACTACACAAATGAAGCATTAGTTAGGTATTAGTAACTACTGAATTCACCACTTGTAAAGCAGCTATACAGCATTTGTAAAGCAAGACATGCACCAACGGTTAGTGTGTCAACAGATGTTTTGTAAATAATTATTAATGCTGCAATTCAGGATTAATCCCTGCACAGATGTGCACGTAAATAGTTTGTTAATCATGTACTTTCACCTTCTAAAGGATCTTATGGTCCTCTAGACTGTTGTGAGTGTCGAGGTGCTGCTGGCCTGTCAGTCTCGTGTAGATGCTGGGTAAGGCCTAGACAGTCCTGCCTTTAGATGGGCGTATACACAACACTCCACTCACAACTCCTGACTACCTGTGTGTGCTGATCTGTGTGTTGTCCTGTGTGTTGTTCCACCGGCCGTCACGTTGTTCTGCTCTAACACACAAACACACATCCTGCAGAGAGCTGCAAGACTTGATGTGAACTGGCATCCACAACCCACCGGTGGTCTGCACGCACACACACACACACACACACACACACACACACACACACACACCTTGACACGAGTGACTGTGTGACTGTGTCTTTTGTGGATGGCATATTGTTGTTCGACATGTGTGCCCACACAGCCCTCAGCGAGTCAGTGGAAAACATGAGCAGAAGTTATGGGTGAGCCGCTCGCTCGCCTGGCGTTGGGGAAATCTCCCCTCCACATTGCGACAGCCGAGTCTCTGAGGGACGACTTTCCATGGCCTCGGTCACGGCGGTCTTTAGTTTCCCCCTCCGCTCGTATGTCGAAGGCTTTCTGGGCATCGACAGCGCTGATTTCAGACATTCTCATGATGAAACAAGAATTTCATCAAATCACCAGCGTGTGATTCATTATGATGATGGTTTGGAGAGTCCTCCCCCCTTCTCTCCCTCTCTCTCTCTCCCTCTCTCTCTCTCCCTCTCTCTCCCTCTCTCTCTCTCTCTCTCTCTCTCTCTCTCTCTCTCTCTCTCTCTCTCGCTCGCTCCCTCTCTCTCCCGCTCTCTCTTCGCCCCTCTCTCTGTCTCTCCCCCTCTCTTCCCTGCTTCTCTCTCAATTCCCCCCTCACTCCCTCTATCTCCCCCTTCTCCCTCTCTCCGTCTCTCCCTCTCTGCCCCCTTCTCTCTCTCTCTCTCGCTCTCTCACTTCCCCCCTCTCTCGCTCTCTCTATCTCCTCCCCCCTCCGGCTCGCTGTCTCTTCTTCTCTCTGTCTCTCCTCCTCTCTTCCCCCTTCTCTCTCTCACTTCCCCCTCTCTCGCTCTCTCTCTCTTCCCCCACTCTCTCCCCCTCTCCCCCCTTTCTCTCACTTCCCCTCTCTCTTGCTCCCTCTATCTCCCCCCCTCCCCGTCTCTCCCTCTCTGCCCCCTCTCTTCCCCCACTCTCTCCCCTCTCCCCCCTTTCTCTCACTTCCCCCCTCTCTCGCTCCCTCTATCTCCCCCCCTCCCCGTCTCTCCCTCTCTTCCCCTCTCTGCCCCCTCTCTTCCCCCACTCTCTCCCCCTCTCCCCCCTTTCTCTCACTTCCCCCCTCTCTCGCTCCCTCTATCTCCCCCCCTCCCCGTCTCTCCCTCTCTTCCCCTCTCTGCCCCCTCTCTTCCCCCACTCTCTCCCCCTCTCCCCCCCTTTCTCTCACTTCCCCCCTCTCTCGCTCCCTCTATCTCCCCCCCCTCCGTCTCTCCCTCTCTGCCCCCTCTCTTCCCCACCTTCCCCCCCTCTCTCGCTCCCTCTATCTCCCCCCTCTCTCCGTCTCTCCCTCTCTTCCCCTCTCTCCCCCTCTCTCACTTCCCCCATCTCTCTCTGACCCCCCTCTCTCTGCCAACCAGAACATAAGTCCATCCGCTGTTCCAGTAGCTTTAGTTTTAAATAAAATGGAAATGTGACACCGAATGGAAAAGTAACAGCAGCATCTCTCTCTCTCTCTCTCTCTCTCTCTCTCTCTCTCTCTCTCTCTCTCTCTCTCCTCGTTCTCCCTCTCCTCGTTCTCCCTCTCCTCGTTCTCCCTCTCCTCCATAACAATATGACGGATGCTGTGAAATGCAAGAGGATCCGCTAAAAGGGAAACAATAACTGATTGAGAGAGGAGGAGGATGTTTGTTCCACCGCCACGTTTCTGCCAAGTCATTTGGCCGCCGCTCGGTCCATTTTTATACCAGCTCCTTCGGTGCCAGCCAGTTCTTCCCATTTATAGTTTCGCTCCATTGTGGAAGTGTGCCGTTTGTCAGGGTCCTCGACATGTTTTCCATCCCCAGAGCGGCGAGGTGGATCCGCTAGAGTTCATACGGAGATCAGGTGAAGACAGAGGAGGTGTTTTTCATCCACACAACCTCCTTTCTCCGGATCCATCCGGAAGGTTGTCTCCTCTTCTCTGTCAGCGTCATCTGACGGCATAAAACCTAGAGATGTTCCTCACTCTTCTCCTGGAATGCCCAGAACTGGCGCTTCTTCCAGTTCTCAATCAGGAACATGGTGCGAAATTGATCAAGTCTCAAGTTGTGTTTGTCGTCTGCACAGCGATGAGTCTGAAGATATTCTGACCTGCTGGGCTCCAGCTCAGAATGTCAACAAAATACAAATACAGATAATCTAATAATAATAATGATGATAATAATAATAATGCATTTTAATTAGAAGCCTATTTCACGTCAACCAAGGAAGCCATACAGTTGTAATAGTACGACTCCAAACCCAAACGGTACATGTAAGACTAGCACAATCAGAAAATGAATGAGAGCAGATACAATAATGATAATCATTATTATTATTACTCTTATTATTATTATTAGTATCGAACTTAAGTGGAAGGAATCTGTATGTCTGTCTGTCCTTCACTTTTCTCGATAACCGTTCATCCTGTGGACTTCACACTTGGTGGGTGTGTTGCTGAGGACCCAAGGAAGTGATGTTTGGATGAGCCGTTGTCAAGTAAATTGAAGGTCATTCATACAATACACACACACACACACACACATACATTACATACACACACATACACACATACATACGTACATACATACATATATGTAACTTTGTCCCCTTCTTCCTGTAAACAAGTCTCGAGGTGTGCAGAAGTTCAGGGTCTTGGCTGTCGCATTTTGTGTTCAAAATGCGCCACGCATGTGTATTGGGGAGCGGTCAGGACTGCAGGTAGACCAGCCAGCACCCTGTCCCCCCACAGCCATGCCTGTGTAATGTGTGCAGGATGTGGTTTTGCGTGGTCTTGTTGAAGTATGCATGGCGTCTATGCTGCTCCAACATCTCCATGAACTCTTCGGCATTAGTGGTGCCGTCACAAGACTGTAAGTTGCCTTTGCCACGGGCACTGACACAACCCCGTACCATGACAGACCCTGGCTTTTGGACTTGTTGCCGGTAACCATCTGGATGCTCCTTGTCTTCTTTGGTCCGGAGCACACAGCGTCCAGTTCTTCCAAACAAGACCTGGTACTGATTCATCTGACCATAGTTCATGTTTCCACTGTGGTGGGCCATCCCAGACGCCTCCGAGCCCGGAGAAGATGGCCCTTCTGAACACGGTTATCAGGAGCACAGGAGCGTCCGGCTGGCGTGGTGGTCTGATCCGTTGCTGCCAACACGGGGATCGCCAGTTTGAATCCCCGTGTTACCTCCGGCTCGGTCAGGGGTCCCTACAGACACAACTGGCCGTGTCTGCGGGTGGGAAGCCGGATGTGGGTACGTGTCCTGGTCGCTGCACTAGCGCCTCCTTTGGTCAGTTGGGGCGCCTGTTCGAGGTGGGGGGAATAGCGGGATCCTCTCACGTGCTACGTCCCCCTGGTGAAACTCCTCACTGTCAGGTGAAAAGAAGCGGCTGGTGACTCCACATGTACGGGAGGAGGCGTGTGGTAGTCTGTAGCCCTCCCCAGATCGGCAGAGGGGGTGGAGCAGAGACCAGGACGGCTCTGAAGAGTGGGCAGTTGGCCGGATACAGTTGGGGAGAAAAGGGGGGGGGGAGGTGGAGCATGGGTGGTGAGGAGACTACAGCTGTTATGTGTCGTGCTGCTTGTCTCGTAGGTTGGGACATGACCTGACGTGTCTTGCTGCATCTATGCTGCTGACACTGTTTTCCCCAAGTTCACGTTGCAGTTTGGTCCGGACAGAGAATGTATCCAAGTCCTTGGAAGTTACATTTAATTGTTGTAAAGAACTTTCTTCTCCAGTCTTCATGTGTGCTACATTGTAGCAGGAAGTGTTGCTGTGTGTCCACCTGTCTCTGTGGACAGAGCTGACACAGCCTGTCTTCTCTAGGTAGTAGGTCTGTGTGTGTGTGTGTGTGTGTGTGTGTGTGTGTGTGTGTGTGTGTGTGTGTGTCTCTCTCTCTCTCTCTCTCTCTCTCTCTCTCTGTCTCTCTCTCTGTGTCTCTTTTTGTGTGTGTCTCTCTGTGTCGCTCTGTCTCTCTCTCTCTCTCTCTCTCTCCGTGTCTCTCCGTCTCTCTCTCTCTCTCTCTCTCTCTCATCTCTCTCCTCTCTCTCTCTCTCTCTCTCTCTCCTCTCTCTCTCTCTCCTCTCTCTCTCTCTCTCTCTCTGTCTCTCTCTCTGTCTCTCTCTCTCTGTGTGTCTCTCTCTCTGTGTGTCTCTCTTTGTGTGTGTCTCTCTCTGTGTCGCTCTGTCTCTCTCTGTGTCGCTCTGTCTCTCTCTCTCTCTGTCTCTCTCTCTCTCTCTGTCTCTCTCTCTCTCTGTCTCTCTGTCTCTCTCTCTCTCTGTGTCTCTCTTTGTGTGTGTGTCTCTCTGTGTCGCTCTGTCTCTCTCTGTGTCGCTCTGTCTCTCTCTCTCTCTCTCTCTGTCTCTCTCTCTCTGTCTCTCTCTCTCTCTCTCTCTCTCTCTCTCTCTCTCTCTCTCTCTCTCTCTCTCTCTGTCTCTCTCTCTTTGCGTGTCTCTC
>NC_079212.1:146205991-146223212 GCF_029633865.1 Lampris incognitus | reverse complement strand
TCTCTGTCTCTCTCTCTCTCTCTCTCTAGACAGAGCTGACACAGCCTGTCTTCTCCAGGCAGCAGGTCTCTCTCTCTCTCTGTCTCTCTCTCTCTCTCTCTGTCTCTCTCTCTTTGTGTGTCTCTCTTTGTGTGTGTCTCTCTCTCTCTCTCTCTCTCTCTCTCTGTCTCTCTCTCTTTGTGTGTCTCTCTTTGTGTGTGTCTCTCTCTCTGTCTCTCTCTCTCTCTCTCTCTGTCTCTCTCTCTTTGTGTGTCTCTCTTTGTGTGTGTCTCTCTCTCTGTCTCTCTGTCTCTCTCTCTGTCTCTCTAGACAGAGCTGACACAGCCTGTCTTCTCCAGGCAGCAGGTCTGTCTGTGTCAGCCAGTCTCTGTGGCTCGGCTGTGATCACTGAGTGTGTACACAGTTCATGTCTTTCTCAGCTTCTGGTCAGTCACGCTGGTCAGATACTCTGCCATCATGTACTGTCTGTTCAGAGCCAAGTAGCACGAAGTTTGCTTTGAGTTTTGTGATACCAGATGTCCAGTGGTTAATGTAATGTTCTTGTTCTTTAGCTGTAATGTGGTTGGGCCAGATGGTGTGAGGGCTGTCCTGATGCTTTGTGCTGTTGGCTGAGCTCAGCCTCAGGACCAGCTGGCTGAGGGACTCCTCTCTTTGTTCTCCTCTTGGTGATGGACAGCTTTGTGATGGTAGGAGTTGGGCTCACTTGCTTTTAGGTGTTGGTAGAATGTGATTGCTCTTTTTTGCATCGTTATTAACAGGGGAGACCGGCCCGGTTCTGCTCAGCATCCACTGTTGGGCCGGTTCCTGTGTACTCTGAGAATACTGTTCAAATCTCAGTGTGCAGGGTTTCCATTGGCTGTTTGTCCCATTTTACCAAGTCTTGATTTACAAGGGCTCTCTCTCTCCCTCTCTCTCCCTCTCTCTCTCCCTCTCTCTCTCTCTCTCTCTCTCTCTCTCTCTCTCTCTCTCTCTCTCTCTCTGTCTCTCTGTCTCTCTGTCTCTCTGTCTCTCTCTCTCTCTCTCTCTCTCTCTCTCTCTCTCTCTCTCTCTCTCTCTCTCTCTCTCTCTCTCTCTGTCTCTCTCTCTCTCTCTCTCTCTCTCTCTCTGTGTCTCTCTGTCCTCTCTCTCTCTCTCTCTCTCTCTCTGTGTCTCTGTGTGTGTGTGTGTCTCTCTCTCTCTCTCTCTCTCTCTCTCTCTCTCTCTGTGTCTCTCTCTCTCTCTCTCTCTCTGTCTCTGTCTCTCTCTCTCTGTCTCTCTCTCTCTCTCTCTCTCTGTCTCTCTCTCTTTGTCTGTAAAATAAAAGTAATAAATAATAAAAAAGTAATAGCAATAAGTAGTCAAAGTAATAAAAAATGTAAATAATTTTTAAAAATTCAAATTCTCTCTCTCTCTCCTCTCTCTCTCTCTCTCTCTCTCTCTCTCTCTAGAGGGGATAACCAAGGAAGTGTGTGTGTGTGTGTGTGTGTGTTGTGTGTGTGTGTGTGTGTGTGTTTGTGTGTGTGTGTGTGTGTGTACATGTGCATTTGCAAACTGATCGTTGCTTCCTCCATCTCTACCAAAATACACATTTAGCACCAACCCAAACACTGGTTCATAAATAAAACCAGGTCCCGTCCCGCGGCGGCACGGCATGTTCCATCCTGAAAGCCGGCCAGACAGCCAGAGACTCAAACAATCCTGTTATCTGCGTCAAAACACCCTCATCCACCCGCCGCTGTTTGGGTGCCGTTCAGCCGTGATTGACAAACCAGAGTTCAGCTTGTCCTCCCTCCCTCCGCCCACAGATAACAGCGGGGAGGAGCGGTGGAACTCCTCTGGCCTGCCTCTGTGTGTGTGTGTGTGTGTGTGTGTGTGTGTGTGTGTGTGTGTGTGTGTGTGTGTGTGTGTGTGTGTGTCAGAGGTGGAGTGACTACCGAAAGCTCCTACTGAAGTAAAAGTACTGCTACTTTGCTGGTCAGTTACAAGTATAAGTATTGATCAAACAACTGGCTGAAGTAAGACTAAATGAGTTTCTTGGGGAAAAACTACTGTAATTACTTTGTGAACAATTACTTGTGTTCTTGTCGTGTCTACAAAGTAAACATGTGAAATATCCTTTAGCTTACAGCCCATGTCATTAGAAACCACCAAGACAACCACACTGGATGAACAAAGCATATTTGTTTAAGCTGAAATACCCCGTGTCCTTATCACTTCAGACTTATCCGTGGTGATTCTTAATTTAGACCTTTCTTTTACTCGTAATGTTTGGTTTATTGACCTGGAACTAGTGACGTAGAATACACCATCATCAGTCAACTCAAAGTGGAAGTGCTATGATTTTATTTTACTCAAGAGTACCATTCAAGTACTATGAGGAGAGTAGCTGTAATTTATTACTTTCCACCTCCGCTGTGTGTGTGCGTGTGTGTGTGTGTGTGTGTGTGTGTGTGTGTGTGTGTGTGTGTGTGTGTGTGATGTGCTGCTGTGCACATATTCGAGTCATCCCCATCCCTTTTCTTTTGCTTTCCCTCCCTTTATCTCCTCCTTCCTCTCTCTCTCGCTCTTTTCCTATCTCTTTGTGCAAGGCTTTTACTTCTATTTTCCTCTTTGAAGGTCACATCCATTTTGCGGAGGACGTTGCATCGGCTAAAGTGTCTCCTCCTCCTCCTCTTCCTGCCATCTCTCTCTCCACCGTCAACATGGTGGACATGCAGCCGCTGCTGTCATGGCCGGTGGTTTCAGCCTGTGTGCCGTTGACCTCCCTGAGCTGGACATGAAGCCATACTCCACCGTAGACTACGCTACCATCTCCTCCTCCTCCACCTCCTCCCCGTCCTCCTCCCTCTCTCCCTCCCTCCCTTCTTCGATCTCCTCTGGCTGTGGTGGCGAAGGCATGACCTTTGACCCGAGTCCGCCGCAGAGCGAGGACCATCTGGTCAACATGGACTATGCTGGCGTACACGGCTACACCACGGAGCTGGACATGCACAGTAAGTAAAACAACCAACAACAGACGTCTGGATGTTCCAACTTTATGCTTTGAGAAGCAACATGCAAATGTTTCTAGTCGGCAATTGGATTAAATTACATTTCCAATTAATATATACACACTATCAGAATAATAGTTTCAACTGAAACAGTTTACAGTTTATCAAGTAAACTAGTTTAAAAACATATTTTTTAAAAACTTGCTGTACTTTGAAACTGAAAGGGTTTTATATTCCACAATGTGTCATGGATTCTATGTTTTTGGACTCTAGCTAAATCAACCGAGGAATTAAGTACATTTTTACGTGTCTTTATAGATAAAAAATTTAAGCTGAATACAAGAGTGAGCTCAGCCATGCCATACAGTAAAAGTAAATGAGTGTTTCTGCCGATGGACGCATCGCTGAAGTGAGACATGATCAGCAGAGATGGGAAGGCAGAAACAGGATGTGGTGGCTAAGCATTAGCGCTCACCTCCCTCAGCACGTATCCAGCTAAATGTAGCCCACTTTTACACCACACTGTTTAATTCATAACTACATAAAAATAAATCTTTTTTTTAAGTTAATTAATTAAATGTTAGTTAATTAAACAGTTTGTTCTAACAGTGGACTGCATTTAGCTGGACATATTCAGGGCTAAATGAGTGCTAACGCTAAGCCGCCATGTTAAAATCCGGTGTGGTGCTCGGTGGGATGATAGGCAGGATTCACAGACATTTGTTTTTGTTGCCATCTTGTTATGAAACTTGAACTTTGCATCTGTCTGCCGGGCTTTCTGCCCTGCGGTTTTGTCTCTTTCAGATTCTATCAAGCTGGAGCCAGAGTCTCCTCCTCAGTTCTCAGAAAACCTCCTGTTCTCCAAACTCCATGAAGACGCCTCCTCGTCAGCCTCCCTCAGCATCGAGTGTCGCGTCTGTGGAGACAAAGCCTCCGGATTTCATTATGGAGTCCACGCCTGTGAGGGCTGCAAAGTAAGACTGCAAGACAGGCAGTGGTGGGTGTGTGTGTGTGTGTGTGTGTGTGTGTGTGTGTGTACTATATTTGACAGCTGATGATTACTTATGGCATGAAACAGGCTTGTACTGTCTCATAAAGAATTTACTTGACTCACTGGATTATTTTGCTCCTTATTTGTTGAGCATTTTCCCTACCATTGAGTGTTTTTTGAACAAAGTTTTATATATATATATATATATATATATATATATGAAGATAGATAGATAGTAGATATAATCCAGTGATTCAAGTAAATATATATATATATATATATATATATATATATGTGTGTGTGTGTGTGTGTGTTTTAAAGAAAGGCCTAGAATGTAGCCTAACAAGTAGAATAGGAAGGCATGTTTGTGCTTGTGTGAGTGTCCAGAGTGAATGCAGTACAATATATATACTGTATAAATGTCAAGTCAAGTCGATTTTATTTGTATAGCCAAATATCACAGATTACAAATTTGCCTCAAGGGGCTTTACAGCAACACAAGAGTATGTAAGCAAAGTGTTCATTTTTAAAATGCCCTCCGAAGAATGAGGAAGGAATATAAATACAAAGACGTACTGACCATAGTGTGTGAGAGCTTTACACAGTACAGATGAAGGGGTCATCTTATAAAAAGGAATTTTAAAGCACCCATCCCTACAGACGCCTAACCTAGTCATACTACTCATCTCATCTCATCATCAGCCGCTTCTCCGGGGTTGGGTCGCGGTGGCAACAAGCCAAGTAGGGCACTACAGACATCCCTCACCCCAGCAATGCCGTCCAGCTCCTCCTGGGGGATACCAAGGCATTCCCGGGCCAGATTGGACATGTAGTCCCTCCAGCGAGTTCTGGGTGTACCCCGGGGTCTCCTCCCAGTTGGACGTGCCCAGAAAACCTACAAAGGAAGGTGCCCAGGAGGCATCCTAATCAGATGCCCAAACCACTTCAACTGGCTCCTTTCGACATAAAGGAGCAGTGGCTCTACTCCGAGCTCCCTCTGGATGTTCAAGCTCCTCACCCTATTTCTAAGACTGAGCCCAGACACCCTACGGAGGAAACTTATTTCAGCCGCTTGTATCCGCGATCTCACCCTTTCGGTCACTACCCAAAGTTCATGACCATAGGTGAGGTTTTGAACAAAGATTGACTGGTAAATTGAGAGCTTTGCCTTCTGGCTCAGCTCCCTCTTCACCACAACGGTCCAGTACAGCGTCTGCATTACTGCTGATGCTGCACCAATCCACCTGTCAATCTCCTGCTCCATCCTACCCTCACTCGTGAACAAGACCCTGAGATACTTGAACTCCTTCACTTGAGGCAACAATTCATCCCCAACCCGGAGAGAGCAATCCACAGATTTCTGGTAGAGAACCAAGGCCTCAGATTTGGAGGTGCTGACTGTCATCCCGGCCATTTCACACTCAGCTGCAAACCGCCCCAGTGCGCGCCGGAGGTTGCATTCGGATGAAGCCAGCAAAACCATATCATCTGCGAAGAGCAGAGATGCTATTCTGAGGTTCCCAAAATGGACACACTCCTCACCTTGGCTGTGCCTTGAGATCCTGTCCATGAATTTTCTGATTTTTTTTTTTTAAACAGAATCAGAGACAAGGGACAACCTTGGTGGAATCCAACACCCATTGAAAACATGTTTGACTTTGCGCCGAGAATACGGACACAGCTCTCACTTTGCTTATACAAGGACCTCTGCCCTGGTACTCCATACTCCTGCAGTACCCCCCACAGAGTGCCCCGGGATACACAGTCATAAGCCTTCTCCAAGTCCACAAAACACATGTAGACTGGTTGGTCAAACTCCCATGCCTCCCTCAGCACTTCTGCAAGGGCAAAGAGTTGGTCCATTGTTCCACAGCCTGGATGGAATCCGCATTGTTCTTCCTGGGTCCAAGGTTCAACAATAGGTTGGAGCTTCCTTTCCAGCACCCTAGAGTAGACTTTCCCAGGGAGGCTGAGCACTGTGAGGCCCAGATAATTGGAGCACACCCCCCGGTCCCCTTTTTTTTCACAGATACTGTCCCCGACCTCCACGCAACACTGAAGAGGCATGTCAGCCAAGACAGCCCAACAATGTCCAGAGCCTTCAGCATGTCAGGGCGAATCTCATCCACACCAAGTACCTTACCACCGAGGAGCTTCTTAACTACCACAGAGACCTCTGCAAGGGATATGGGTGGGGCTTCCCTCAAGTCTTCAGACTCTACCTCCTCCAGTGAGGATGTGTTAGCCGGGTTCAGGAGCTCCTCAAAGTGTTCTATCCACTGCCCAACAACATCCCCAGTCCGGGTCAGCTTCCCCTTTCTGAGTCGCCGGATGGTTTGCCAGAACTTCCTTGGGGCCAACCGAAAGTCCTCTTCCATAGCCTCACCGAACTCCTCTCACACCCAAGTTTTTGCTTCTGCGACTGCCGAAGGCGCAGCCCTTCTGGCCTCCTGGTACCTGTCTGCTGCTTCAGGAGATCCCTGGGCCAACCAGGCCCGAAAGACCTCCTTCTTAAGTCTGACGGCTTCCCTCACCATCAGTGTCCACCAGCGGGTTCTTAGGTTGCCACCTCAACAGGCGCCGATGACCAGAGGTGTAAAAACCCGATCCAGAAAGTAAAAAGCCTAACTGTGTCTTTACTCCATCCATGTATTAAACCAGCTGATTTGGGAAACTACTCAGTGCAATCTGATGGTTTAGTACATGGGTGGAATAAAGACACAGTTAGGGTTTTTACTTTCTGGACTGGGTTTTTACACCTCTGCTGATGACCTTATGACCACAGCTCCTACCTGCCGCATCTGCGATAGAGGCTTTGAACATGGCCCACCCAGACTCCATGTCCCCAGCCTCCCTTAGGATACCCGAGAACTTCTTCTGGAGGTGGGACTTGAAGACTTCACAGACAGGGACCTCCGCCTGACGTTCCCAGTTCACCCTCACTACACGTTTGTGTTTGCCAGGTCTGTCCGGAAGCCTTCCCTGCCATCTGATCCAACTCACCACCAGGTAGTGATCAGTTGACAGCTCTGCTCCTGTCTTCACCCGAGTGTCCAAAACATACGGCCGCAGATCTGATGATACGATCACAAAGTCTATCATTGATCTTCGGCCTAAGGTGTTCTGGTACCAAGTACACGTATGAACTAACTTATGTTCAAACATGGGCCATGGCCAATGCATGACTCGCACTGAAATCCAATAATAAGGCATTGCTTGGATTCCAATCGGGGGAGGCCGTTCCCTCCAATCATGCCCCACCAGGTTTCTCTGTCATTGCCCACGTGAGCGTTGAAGTCTTCCAGCAGAACTATAGAGTTCTCAGGCAGAACCTTATCCAGGACACCACCCAGAGACTCCAAGAAGGTCGGCTACTCTGAACTGCTATTCAGTGCATAAGCTCACTCAACAGTCAGAGCCTCCCCCCAGTGACTCGCAGTCATATAGAGGCGACCCCCTCATTCCCTGGGGAGAACGCCAACATGGTGGCACTCAACTGGGGCCTTGTGAGTATCCCTACACCCGCCCGGCGCCTGTCACCTTGGCCAACTCCGAAAAAGAGTCAAGCCCCTCTCCAGGAATTTGGTACCAGAGCTCATGCTATGTTTGGAGGTGAGCCCAACTATATCTAGTTGGTACCACTCCACCTCCCATGCCAGCTCAGGCTCCTTGACTGCCAGAGAAGTGACATTCCATGTTCCGAGGACAAGTCTGCGATGCTGGAAGTCGGTACGCCACGGTCCCCGCCTTTGCCTGCCGCCCAGCCTGCATTGCACCCTACCACCCTACCTATCCTATTACTCGGTATTCATAAATGTTGTTATAAATATATTTACATTTCAGCCATTGTATTATAGGAATGTATGTTAAATGTATTTAACAGAAAGAGAGACAGATGGACAGATATGTGTTTTCTCTCCGAGGACAAATGTGCACCAACACAACTCTCTTCTTTTCTGATGAGGAACAAGAGCTGAGAGAAGATGCAGACGGTCGCTGACACCACAGACATTAATGTGGTCTGCTCAGTTCAGCTGCACAATGGAAATTAAATTAGCTGCAGCCTTCAAGTGCTAATACAGGATCCAGTAGATTGACAGGGACATAAGCAACAGTGGCTTTGCTGAAAGCATCAATAGGTGGATGCAACAATTTCTAAAAATACACAACCAGTCAAAGGCAAAAGGTCTTAAAAGACGCTCTCTTCCTCCTTTCAATGTCTTTTCTTAAACTGTCTGGGACCTGAGGTAGTCAAGTCAGCAGACTCACACTGAACTCTGGTCAGTCAATCAATCAATCAATCAAACATTATAAGCCATAATTTTTACATAAAAATGCAAAGTACTACATAAGATCACTAAAAATGCAGTATATCGTACAGTTTACATAGAATAGGATGTAGTGTGGAAGAAGAAAGCATGTGTGTGTGTGTAGAAGATGATCAGAAACCCTGATCTGGCTGGCTGGCTGGCTGGCTGGCTGTGTGTGTGTGTGTGTGTGTGTGTGTGTGCGCGCGCGCGCGTGCGTGCGTGCCCGTGAGCATTTATGTGAGTGTGTAAATGTGTGCTTATGTATTTGTGTATGAGTGTGCATGTCACAGTGTTGGAGAAATCCTGCCGCCCTCACTTAGAGACCTTTTTCATTGACTGTAAACCATTCTATTCACTGCATGAATTTTCATCATTTATTCTGGTCGGTGTCTATATCCCATCCCAGGCCTGTTAAAGATGCATTAAAACACCTGGCTGATCCAAGTTACAAACATGGAGCGTAAATATCCAGACTCCTTATTCATTATCTTTGGGGATTTTAACAGAGCAAACCTCAGCCACGAACTGCCAAAATACAGACAGCATGTTAAATGTCCCACCAGAGACAAAAACACTGGATCATTACTACACAATATTAAAGGATGCCTATCGCTCTGTCCCCTGTGCAGCCCTGGGCCTCTCTGATTACTATCTGATTCATCTCAACCCAACACACCGAAGATAAAATCTGCAAAGCCAGTGGTTAAAACTGTGAGGAAATGGACCAGTGAGTCAAAACTGGAGCTCCAGGCCTGGCTCGACTGCACTGACTGGTGTGTTTTTGAGGCTGCATCTACATATCTGGATGAACTTACTGACACTGTGAAGTCTTACATCAACTTTTGTGAGGACATGTGTGTGCCCACCAAAACCTTCTGTACCTTTAACAACAATACGCCCTGGTTCTCAGCTAAACTGTGGCAGCTTCATCAGGCCAAAGAAGAAGCCTACAGGAGTGGCGATAGGATCCGGTACAACAAAGCCAGAAATACACTCACAAAGGAGATCAGAGTGGCAAAAAGGGGCCACTCTGAAAAGTTGAAAACAGGTTTTCTGCCAACGACCCATCATCAGACTAGAGCGGTTTTAAAGACATTACCAACTACAGGAGACCGTCCTCCCCACACTGCAGGGAACCATCAACTGATGACCTAAACGGGTTTTACTGCAGGTTTGAAAAGCAAACTTTCACTCCCCTCACTCTCTCTGGCCACAACACACAACCAACTACACCTCCTACCAGCCACTCTCCCCTCCCCACCGAACCCTCACCTGCACTCAGTATCTGTGTTGTGGACATGTGCCAGCTCTCCCAGAGACAGAAGGACCAGGAAGGCACCAGGCCTGGATGGCGTGTCACCCTCCTGTCTTAAAGTCTGTGCTGACCAGCTGGCCCCCATTTTCACACTGATCTTCAACAGATCACTGGAGCTATGTGAAGTCCCCTCCTGCTTCAAGTGCTCTACTATCATCCTGGTCCCTAAGAAACCCCATATTACAGGATTAAATGACTACAGGCCCGTTGCCCTAATGTCTGTGCTCATGAAATCCTTCAAGAGACTGGTGTTGGCCCACCTGAAGGAAATCACAGGCCCCCTGCTCAACCCTCTGCAGTTTGCCTACCGAGCAAACGGGTCAGTAGATTATGCAGTTAACATGGGATTTCACCACATCGTCCAACACCTCAACTCTCCAGGGACATATGCAAGGGTCCTGTTTGTGGACTTAAGCTCAGTGTTCAACACCATCATCCCAGATATCCTCCACTCCAAACTCACCCAGCTCACTGTACCAGCCCCCGTCTGCCAGTGGATTAAAAACTTCCTGACAGACAAGAGGCAGCTGGTGAGGCTGGGGAAAATCACATCCAGCACCCGGACAATCAGTACTGGCATCCCCCAGGGATGTGTGCTCTCCCCTCTACTCTTGTCCCTCAACACAAATAACTGCACCTCAGGTGACCCATCTGTTAAACTCTTGAAGTTTGCGAATGACACAACCATCACTGGCCTTATCCAGGATGGTGACGAGTCTGCATATAGATGGTAGATTGATCAGCTGGCCCTCTGTTTCGGCCATAACAACCTGGAGCTGAACACACTCAAAACTGGAGAGATGACAGTGGATTTCAGGAGGAGTCCACCAACACCCCCCCGCCAACTCACCATACTCAACAGCACAGTGTCTGTGGTGAAAACCTACAGATTTCTGGGTTCTACAATCTCCAGGGACCTAAGGTGGGCATCCAACATAGACACAATCGTCAAAAAGGCCCAGCAGAGGATGTACTTTCTCTGCCAGCTCAAGAAATTCAACCTGCCTCAGGAACTGCTGATTCAGTTCTACACTGCAGTAATCCAGTCTGTCCTCAGCACATCCATCACTGTCTGGCTTGGTTCGGCCACCAAATAGGACAGGGACAGACTACAACAGACAGTTAGGTCTGCAGAGAAAATCATTGGTGTCAACCTGCCCTCCATTCAGGACTTATACACCTCCAGAGTCAGGAAACAGGCAGGCAACATCACTACAGACCCATCACACCCTAGTCACAACCTGTTCCAACTCCTCCCCTCTGGCAGGCGCTACAGAGCACTGTACCCCAAAACACCCAGATATAAAAACAGTTTCTTTCCGTGGGCTGTCATTAAAATGAACACTGTCAATAAATCCAACTATTCAATTCAGTTCAGTTCAATTCAATTCAATTCAATTTATTGTCATTAAAAACAATGTGCAGGCACATGTTAAAATGAATTGAGGGCTGTGGCTTCACCAAACAGTGCAAGACAGACACAGACAAACACAGCAACCATGTTGTATATACTATACTGTACATGTTGTATATACTGTACTGTACATTGTACGTATACTGGTACACTCTGTCATGTCCATCTACCTCAGGCATGTATTTAAGTAACCTGCTAACATCTATTTCAGCATCTCCGATATATTCTCTGCACCATTGCACCTTATCACCTCTTATTTCACCTGTATAAGTCCGTCCTTATGTATACATGTGAAGATTGTTGTGGTATAGTGTTGTTCTATTTTAAGTACACTGAGAGAGTCACCAAACCAGAGTCACATTCCATGTATGTGCAAACCTACATGACTAATAAACATGATTCTGATTCTGATGTGTGTGTATGAGTGTGTATTTGATTGTACATGTGAGTGTGTAGGTGTGTGTATGTGAGTGTATATCTAATTATATATGTGGTTGTATGTGTGTGCGTGCAAGTCTATGTGAGTGTGTATGTATGAGTATTTGTGTATGTGTGTTTATTTGTGTGTGTGTGTTTTGGTGGTCAGTGTGGGGCTGCATATAGACGGGTTATAGTAAACCTGAGAGACGGGGGACCTGGTATAAAGACTTGTTGGTGACATACACTGTTTTTATCTGCATGGAGAAACGTGTAACTCTTTTCTTCTGTCATCTTTACATCCGTCACCTCAACCACAAACCCATGAGACGTTTTCATGTTGCTCAGGCTTGTACAGATATACAGCCGGGCTTTAGTCTCTGAGTTTCAGTCTCTGAAGGGTATAAATAGGAGAGCGGGTAACGACTGAGTTTCTCTGTGACATAAAGCCATGCGATGGAATGAGATATAAATGGTGGTGCTGCACTTTAAGTGATCTAGACATGAAAGTTAAAGCAGCGTTACTCCGTAGTTTCATCAGCAGATTTATACAGCAAAGTGATTAAAAAAAAGACTCTTCAATCCAGCAATCAATTAATAGGTCTTGTCTGCCTGCCTGCCTGCCTGCCTGCCATTGTGGTAGATATAGTATGTGCGTCGATGTCCAGTTGTGGATGTGTTATGTAATAGATGAGAATGGATGTGTGGTTTTATTTTAATCTCCTCGTTGTTTCTCTGGGGGATGCAGTTTGATTGAGTCTGGTTTCATGTGGGTCCGTTACAGCTGCAGGTCCAACGCTCATTGTTTGGCGGAGCACTCGGGGGAGCAGGAAAACTCACAAAACATTCTTTATTTAGGTGGAGTCTCTGCCTCCTTTAACTTCCTTCTTCTTAAAATAACCATTCATTAAAAAACAAACAGAAAATCCGTGACAAAGAAAACACAGAGGTTAATCCACACCAGCCTCCTCCCAGCGCCACTTTTGTTTTTTACCGTTATGGATGTCTGTTTCCAGCTGCTCCAATTCACACTTTCTGTCTGTGAATTTCAAACCTTCTATTTTTCATTTTTGTTGTTTCTTTGTTTGGTTTTTCTTTCTTTCTTTCTTTCTTTTTTTTTTTTGTTGGATATTTTCTTTCTACTTCAAAAATTGGTGTGGGAAATTTTTACATTTGGTCATGGGGAAATGACTGCCAGTATCAATTTATTGTCTCAAACTATACCAGCACTAACACTAACTAGTGTGCTATTTTATATTTCAGATTAGATCATACTGATAACCCTATAATATTTCTAATCTCTTGGTTTCACATAAACACATTTCAAAACAGTTGGTGAACTGGAACCAGAAATCCCATTCATTTAACACGGGAAAAGGTAATGGAACTGGTAGTAATTAATGGACGTAATCAGAAAATGATGACAACACTTAATTGTCTGTCATAAAGTTGTGTGTGTACTCTGACCAGACATGGTTAGTAAACATGGCGTTCCACTTCATCTTCCTGCACGTGGACTCTGCAGGAACCTATGCCAGGATTCTTTCTGTGGATTTCAGCTCCGCCTTCAACACCATCATCCCGGATCTGCTGCAGCACAAGCTCTCCCAGCTCTATGTGCCTGTCTCCACCTGTAGGTGGATCGCTGACTTCCTATCTGACAGGAGGCCGCACGTGAAGCTAGGGAAACAGGTCTCTGACTTCTGATTCATCAGCACCGATTCCCCTCAAGGCTGTATGCTTTCCCCTCTACTCTTCTCCCTGTATACAAACAGGTGCACATCTAGTCACCAGCCAGTCAAGTTCCTGAAGTTTGCTGATGACACCACCCTCACTGGGCTCATCTCTGGTGGGGATGAGTCCGCCTACAGGTGTGAGATTGGCCATCTGGTATCCTGGTGCGGCCGAAACAACTTGGAGCTCAACGCTGTAAAGACACTGGAGATGGTCATGAACATTAGAAATAACCTAGCTCCACCTGGCCCCATCACCCTGTTTGGCTCCCCAGTCAACACTATGGAATTCTTCCGCGTCCTGGCCACCGTCATCACCCAGGACCGAGAGTGGGTGCTAAACATCAGCTCCCTCACCAAGAAGACACAGTAGATGATGTACTTCCTGCAGCAGTTGAAGAAGTTCCACTTGCCAAAGCCAGTGATGGTGCATTTTTACACCGCCATCATTGAGTCCACCCTTACCTCCTCCATCACTGTCTGGTACATTGCTGCTACTGCCAAGGACAAGGGCAGACTGCAGCGTATCATTCGCTCTGCTGAGAGGATGATTGGTTGCAACCTACCATCCCTCCAGGACCTGTACGCCTCCCGGACACTGAGGCGAGCAGGTAAGCTCATGGTCGACCCTTCCCACCCAGGCCATGGTCTCTTCCAAACACTCCACTCTGGCAAGAGGTTAAGGTCTATACAAACCAGAACCTCATGCCATAAGAACAGCTTCTTCGCCACAGCAGTAGGCCTTTCCAACAAGCCCCCAGACACCCACAGATACTGACACTGCCCCCCACCCACCCCCTTTGCCCTCCCTCCACACCACAACAAGACATACACCTATACACATGCACACACACTCGCATGCACAAAAAGTGCAATATATCTATCTGCCCTACTGTGCCCTCTGTGCATGGACACTGCATAAACCCCACACTACCCTGTAAATACCTCTTACTCTACAAATAACTTATTATTCTGTAAGTAACATTTTTAAAATTCTCATTCAGCATTTTGTAAATAGAGTACTTGCCATATACCCAGTGTTTTCCACATTATTGCACCTTATTTTTGCCTATTTTTATTTATTGTTTTATTTTGTCTTGTATATGTCTTATTATATTTTGTTATTTTTATGAATTTTACCTTACTGTTTGCTGTTAGTTTTTCCTTCATGTACCAACATACCAAGGCAAATTCCTTATATGTTCTTGAACTACTTGGCAATAAATATGATTCTATTCTGTTCTATTCTATTCTGTTGTGTTCTATTCTGTTCTATTCTGTTGTGTTCTATTCTATTCGTAGTAATTTTAGGAATCCACAGGCGTGGATAAAGCTGTGTCAGGGAGTGTAAGTGTTGGGAGTTGTTTGTATAGATAAGAATACGTGTAATGTCTCTTTCATACTGAGGTCATGAGCGCCAACGGACAGATATAGCCCGAAACAGAAGTTGATACCAAATAAAGCTGAAGGTATTGTTTCTTTTGCTAAAGTGAAAATAAGATGAGATTCTCTTTTAATTATAACATAAAACTTTTTTTCTTGGACACATTTGAGCACATGACGAAGAGTTTTTTTATCTTCATATGAATGTAATTTATCTGTTCAAAATCCTCTTGCCTCTCAGCAGGAATTTAAACCTCGATTCCTCTCTTTACTTAATGTTGAATTTACATTGGCTTTACAGTGACTTTACATTGACTTTATAGTGACTTTACATTGACTTTACATGGACGTCATAGTGACTTTACATGGACTTAACATTCACTTTACATTGACTTTATAGTGGCTTGACACTGACTTTACATTGACTTTATAGTGACTTTACATGGACTTTACATTGACTTTATAGTGGCTTGACACTGACTTTACATTGACTTTGTAGTGACTTTACATGGACTTTACATTGACTTTATAGTGGCTTGACACTGACTTTACATTGACTTTGTAGTGACTTTACATTGACTCCAGAAGAGCAAAGGGGAGACGTAAGATTCAGCAGCCTCGTGTGGCGTAATGTTTTGATACAGCACCTTTGTCATTAAAATTGATTGAATTATATTTTTTTCAGTTACGCTAATGGAACATCTGACTTCTCAAACTGTTATTTCTAGTCAACAATAAGAAATAATTACGCTCCCAACTCCAGATCCTAAACAGTAGATGAACAAGGATGGCTGCAAGGAGACTTAATTAAAAGCTGTAACCCCAAGATGTAACGCAGAAGATATAAAAGTATAAATAGGTTTAAGATTTAAAGTTTTAATATTTTAATTTCATGTTTTGTTAAGAATAGGATGTTGTTGTGAGTTTCTCCTGTAGTCTAAATTTGATCTTATTCTTCTCAGGGATTTTTCAGACGGACAATCCGGTTAAAGTTGGTGTACGACCACTGTGACCTCCACTGTCGAGTTCATAAGAAGTCCCGTAACAAATGTCAATACTGTCGCTTCCAGAAGTGCCTGATGGTGGGCATGTCACACAACGGTAGGAGCTGAATAACACACACACACACACACACACATTATTTTTACTCTTTCCTATTCTATGTACACTTTTGTCTATTTTGTTATTCTATATGGATCTATCTACATTTTATATATATATATACAGTGCATCCGGAAAGTATTCACACCCCTTCACTTTGCCCACATTTTGTTATGTTACAGCCTTATTCCAAAATGGATTAAATTCCTTTTTTTCTCATCAATCTACACACAATACCCCATAATGACAAAGTGAAAAAAGTTTTGTAGAAATGTTTGCAAATTTATTAAAAATAAAAAACTGAAATATTGCATGTACATAAGTATTCACACCGTTTGCTATGACACTCAAAACTGAGCTCAGGTTCATCCTGTTTCCACTGATCATCCTTGAGATGTTTCTACATCTTGATTGGAGTCCACTCGTCGTAAATTCAACTGATCGGACATGATTTGGAAAGGCACACACCTGTCTATATAAGGTCCCACTGTTGACAGTGCATGTCAGAGCAGAAACAAGCCATGAAGTCAAAGGAATTGTCTGTGGACCTCCGAGACAGGATTGTATTGAGGCACAGATCTGGGGAAGGGTACAAAAAAATCTCTGCAGCTTTGAAGATCCCGAAGAGCACATTGGTCTCCATCATTCGTAAATGGAAGAAATTTGGATCCACCAGGACTCTTCCTAGAGCTGGCCGCCCAGCCAAACTGAGCAATCGGGGGAGAAGGGCCTTGGTCAGGGAGGTGACCAAGAACCCGATGGTCACTCTGACAGAGCTCCAGCGTTCCTCTGTGGAGATGGGAGAACCTTCCAGAAGGACAACCATCTCTGCAGCACTCCACCAATCAGGGCTTTATGGTAGAGTGGCCAGACGGAAGCCTCTGCTTAGTAAAAGGCACATGACAGCCCGCTTGGAGTTTGCCAGAAAGCACCTAAAGGACTCTCAGACCATGAGAAACAAGATTCTCTGGTCTGGTGAAACCAAGATTGAACTCTTTGGCCTGAATGCCAAACATCACGTCTGGAGGAAGCCAGGCACCTCTCATCATCTTGCTAATACCATCCCTACAGTGAAGCATGGTGGTGGCAGCATCATGCTGTGGGGATGTTTTTCAGCGGCAGGAACTGGGAGACTAGTCAGGATCGAGGGACAGATGAATGGAGCAAAGTACAGAGAGATCCTTGATGAAAACCTTCTCCAGAGCGCTCAGGACCTCAGACTGGGGCGAAGGTTTACCTTTCAACACGACAACGACCCCAAGCACACAGCCAAGACAACGAAGGAGTGGCTTCGGGACAAGTCTGTGAATGTCCTTGAGTGGCCCAGCCAGAGCCCAGACTTGAACCCCATTGAACATCTCTGGAAAGACCTGAAAATAGCTGTGCAGCGACGGTCCCCATCTAACCTCACAGAGCTGGAGAGGATCTGCAGAGAAGAATGGGAGAAATACCCCAAATATAGGTGTACCAAGCTTGTAGCTTCATACCCAAGAAGACTTGAGGCTGTAATCACTGCCAAGGGTGCCTCACCCAAGTACTGAGTAAAGGGTGTGAATACTTATGTACATGCAATATTTCAGTTTTTTGT